>NW_026895576.1:0-168531 GCF_033153095.1 Gastrolobium bilobum | reverse complement strand
CCAAGATCGTTAGTTGCAAGCAAAATATCATCAACATACAGTATCAATAAGATAAACTTGCTCCCACTGATCTTTATATATATACATCGATCAACGATGTTTTCTTTAAATCCAAAAGAAACAACAATATCATTAAACTTAAGATACCATTGCCGTGAAGCTTGTTTAAGTCCGTATATTGATTTCTTAAGTTTGCACACTATGTGCCCTTTACCCTTTTCTATGAACCCCATTGGTTGGTCCATGTACACATCTTCATCTAAATTCCCATTTAGAAAGGCAGTTTTTCCATCCATTTGGTGTAACTCTAGATCATTATGAGCCACCAATGCCATAATAATTCTTAAAGAATCCTTCTTTGAAACTGGTGAAAAAGTTTCTTTATAGTCAATGCCATTTTTCTGAGTGAATCTTTTTGCAACTAGTCTGGCCTTGTAACGTTCCAAGTTACCATGAGAGTCACGTTTGGTCTTAAAGACCCATTTACAACCAACTCTCTTGCACCATTCTGGTAACTCAACAAGATCCCAAACCTTATTCTGTTCCATAGATTTCAACTCATCTTTCATAGCATCTATCCATTTATCACCATTTTCTCCATTCATGGCTTGTGAAAACGTTACTGGATCATCCTGAATACCCATGTCAAAATCAAACTCTTGTAGAATCATTAGAAATAGCAGGTCTCCTTTCTCTTTGAGATCTTCTTAATGCTATTTGTTGTGGTTCTTCTACTATGGGTTCATTCGGTTCATCAACAATGATTTCTTCATGAATAGTGGGATCATCAACCCGTCTTTCATTATTATTGATTGGTTCAATAGCATGAGGAACAACAACTTTGCTAGAGCTACAAGTAAATGGAACTTGTATTCTCACTTCATGAATATCCACTTTACGTGGTGTTTCACTCCCACTAACTTCACCACTCTCAATGAACCTTGCATTTCCATATTCAATAATCCTTGTAGTATGATAAGGACAATAAAATCTATACTCTTTCAATTTTTCTGGATAACCAATGAAATAACCACTGATTGTCCTTGCATGCAGTTTCTTTTCTTGCGGATTGTAGTATCTAATCTCTGCCTGACAACCCCAAACATGCAAGTGTCTTATATTAGGTTTTCTTCCGGTCCAAAGTTCAAAAGGAGTCTTTGGAACTGACCTACTAGGAACCCTATTCAATACGTACATGACAGTTTTTAGAGCATAAGTCCATAATGAAACAGGTAAAGAAGAATTACTTAACATACTCCTAACCATATCCAGTAAGGTCCTATTACGCCTTTCTGATACACCATTCTGTTGCGGTGTACCGGGCATTGTGTATTGAGCACAAATACCACGCTTTTCCAGAAATTTAGAAAATGGGCCCGGATGTTGTCCACTATCATCATACCTTCCATAATATTCACCACCCCTATCAAACCTGACAATCTTCACATTTCTGTCTAATTGCCTTTCAACTTCATTAATATAAATCTCCAAAGCATTTGCAGATTGAGACTTATCATACAGCAAATAGACATAACCATAACGTGAATAATCATCAATGAAAGTGATAAAATATTTTTCTTTATTGAAGGCATTAACATCAAACGGACCACATACATCAGTGTGTATAATTTCAAGAAGTTGAGTGCTTCTTGTGTCTCCTTTCTTTGTGTTTTTGTTTGTTTTCCTTTAATACAATCCACACAAACATTTAAATCAGTAAAGTCTAAATCCGGAAGGATTTCATTATTTACCAATCTTTTCATTCTTTTTTTGGAAATGTGTCCCAAACGTTTGTGTCACAAGTAAGCAGAACATTCATTAATTAAGGTACGTTTAGTACCAACATTATGATGCAGAGTCATAAGCGTTTCAGCATAAAGATTATCAAGACATAATTTATATAATCCATCACATAAAGTACCATTACCAATCAAATGATTGTGCTTGTACAAACTGAAACTACCACTACCACTACCAAATTTAAAAGAGTATCCAGCAACATCAAGTTTGGAAATTGAAACTAAATTCCTAGATATGCTAGGGACATAAAGAGTTTCACATAAATCCAAATGAAATCCAATATCGAGAATCAAACGGTAAGTCCCAACAGCTTCCACCGGAACTTTCACTCTATTGCCCATAAGAACAAACTTTTCATTTGGCCTTGTGGTTTGGGTCATAAGGAATCCTTGCATTGTATTAGAAACATGAGTAGTACAACCAGAATCAATCCACCAAGGATTATAAGGAACTTCAGCCAGGTTTGATTCATAACATAAATAAGCACTAGGCTTACCTTTCTTTTCGAACCAAGCCTTACGTTTCAGGCAATCCTTTTTGAAATGCCCTTCCTTTTTACAGAAATGGCATCTCATCTTTGCATTACTTTCCTTTTTGTGGATTTTAGAAGAAGAGGCTTCATCAATCTTAAGGGGTCCTCCTCCTGCTCCTTTTTTCTCATGCTTCTTAGCTTTATTCTTTTCAGCTCCTTGATGCTTTACATAATTGATGGAATGAGCTCCCTGATTCTTAAGTCTGGTTTCCTACTGAACTAGCATACTGTGCAATTCGTGCACATTCCATTTATCTTTCATGGTGTTATAGTTCATTTGGAAAGGACCATACTCAGACGGTAATGAGTTCAATACGAACTGCACCAGGAAATTCTCATGCACAGCCATTCCCAATGATTTTAATTTTGCCGCAATACTTGTCATTTCAATAACATGCTCATGCATAGTACGCGAACCATCAAACTTCATGGTGGTCAGTGTACTCATAAGTGTCCCAGCAAAAGACTTATCAGCTGTTTGGGAGCGTTCTTCCACAAGTTTCATCATTTCTATGGCAATTTCAGTTTGTGGAATAGCTGACTTAATGTTGCTTGCAATGCTCATTTTCATGTACATCAGACTTAATTTGTTGGATCTTTCCCAGTTCTTGAAATGGTTCCTTTCATCCTCAGTGCTTTCAGGAGTAATAACACCAGGTTCCTCTTCTCTAAGAGCCTTATCCATATCCATTACCCCAAGGTAAAATTGGATTTGCTCTTTCCATTCAGAGAAGTTCAGCCCATTAAAAACTGCAACAGTTGAGAACATGGAATGTGTAACAACCGGTACTGCGAGGAATAACATTTAAAACATTAATGCTTTGAGTCATACATGTCACATACTAACATACTTCACAGATTCAAATATCCTAACTTCAATGCATATCAATGTTCACCTTTGGGGATTCATTAACATACAACATTAACTATAATGATGCTATATAAATTTCACATGATTTGGCAATGATGCATACCCTTATCATAAATATTTGTCATCTTTGGATGTCCAAATGCAAGGAAATATGTCAACAATACCAACATCCATGTTCATTTTATAAAACAAATAATCATCTTTTAGGTTGATCCCTAACTGTCCTATAATAATGAACTTCAATATATCACAACATGAATAATTATATCATATTATTCATAGCATCACAGTCATGGTAATTGAAACAAAATCATAATATTTTAAATTAAAAGAACTCTTCAAGATTTGGCCACTTTGATGACTAACAAATCTACCATATTTAATTCCAAAACTAAAATATTTCATAAACAATAATAGGATTAAATTTTCACATTCAATTTTAATCCAACCACATCACATAATCATTCATGGTTTAGAAAAAAAAATGTGACAGTGACATGCTTTTACAATTCAAGAATATATATCATCATACAACTTTTATTTTATGAAACCGTGAATATGCTGAAACCGTGAACCTTTCATTAAAAATATGAATATATTGCAACTTGGAGAACCGAATGACAATAATTCATAAATAAAAAATAAATAAAATGAATGAAGATATTGCCCATTAATGCGTAAACCGAATGGTGTTGTAGGAAGGTTATTTCCCATCCATTAATGGCAATAATTCTTTCACGATATCCTTTCCGAATAAAACTATACCTTTTTGTGGGCAATAAACCGAATGGTCAAATACACTGCGAATGGCTATTGCCCAACTTGAATTAAAAATATGAACGCGAAAATCGAGAAGTATCTTTGTCCATGATACACGGTTAACGAAAAGCCATATTCAAATCAATATCAGTTTCTCGATTTTTCAAACAGTGATCGTTTGTAAATTACAAATTCTTTATCATGGACACAAAATTCGAGAATAGCAAATGATTTCAAAAAATGCTTTATCTCAGTTGTAAAAAATCGAGAAGTGCCTTTAATATTTTTATTTTCAAAACCCTAATTTTTCATGAATCAGGAATTCATTCATAACTATTTACGGAAAAACACAAATTCTTAAACACACGCTCTGATACCACATGTAAGCATTTCATCAGTAATTCAATAATTCATGTTCAACAATATTCATTCAGAAACATGACAAAGGATCTTCAGAATTCATGAGTTTCACAAAAACATACCTTTGTCCATAATTGCGGAAGAACTTTACGGTAGAATACCTTTTCTCTGAGCCTTAACCTTTCTCTGTTTTTATATCTTCTTTGATAGGGATTGATACACTTTCATAGGCAGACCCAGATGGATATTTATTTTTCTGTCAGACTTTACCTTATCAGAAAAACTGACCATATCCCATAATATAACTGGTCTATCAATAGTTATCTTTAAGTAACTTCCCTTTAAAGCCAAATTACCATAATGCCCTTTTTATTAATTAAACCAAATGACACTTAATATCATACATGAGACAAATAATTTTACATTCTGACCAAGAAAATTCTTCACCATAGACTATAGTGTGAAACCAATGCGCTTAAAATAGAGAGTTCACTTATGCAAGAGTTTTGATGATATCAAACAAGCATAGAAGCAACGTTAAAGATAATACAACTCGCAACAATCAAAAGTCCAAGGAAGCAATTCAAACAAGACAACAAGAGCAAATCATTCAACACACAAGATCAAGATTGAAACATGCTCTTAAAAGCTTAGATCTAAATGTAAAGGTAATTGATTAATGATGCATAAATGAGCTCAAAGGATATTTAACTCTATGCATGCATTATCCATGTCATCAATCACTTAAAAGCTTTAATTAGTATGAAAAAGACCCTTGACATATTTCGTAACCTCAAAATATTCTGTACAAGTCAAGGAAATACATTAAAAGTGATTAGAGACTAAAAGGTATGCTTTACAACTCATAAAACTGCATAATTGATGTACTGTCAAGAAAGTATTCGAATACTCTCTTGACTGTATTCGAATACTTGTGCTGAGAACAAAGTATTCGAATACCTTAAGAAAAGTATTCGAATACCAGTTGAAGTATTCAAATACCTCACGAATAGTATTCGAATACTTACTGGACAGTAAGCAGTATAACGGCTATAAACGGCTAGTTTTGCAAAAATGAGTATGCAAAGAGTCATGGGGGCTCTCTATAAATAGTGATCACTGTTCCCCTTGATGGGACACCTTTAAAAATCACAATTCTTGCTTTATTTCACATCATTTGCTTACTTTCCATCATCTTGATCATAAATCATCTTTGAGCTTTATTCTTGTGTCATTGATCAATACCTATAAGTATAATCTGTACTTCAAGAGTACAAATTCTTTTCTAAATACTCTCATTCTGTTTATTTGTGTTAAGGGTAGTGAGACCCTAGTGAAAGAGGTTGCTCATAACCTAAGTAAGTGAGTGGAAGTGTAAAGGTTTCAAGAATCTTTATTCTTGAAGGTTGTAGTGGTTTGTCAAGCACCCTTGAAGCTTGATAATTAGTGGAAAGTTGAACAAGCGGTTTCAATCTGGACGTAGGTCACGGTGGTGGTGATCGAACCAGGATATATAGTGTTTGCAATCTCTCTAACTCTTTATCTCTTTACATTAGCATTATTTGATTACTTGAACTTATTTATATCTCCACATTACATACTATTTGCTTGTATTAATTTCTATTCTCTAAGCTTTGCTTGTGCCAAATTATATTAACTCAAGAAAATCGCTTTCAAGAAAGGAAGTGAGGCATTTTGTGATTTTTTTTTTAAAAAACTCAATTCACCCCCCCTCTTGAGTTTGAGGCCACTTGTCCAACACATAGCAACTCTAAAAGTGCCATAAGCAGGTACAGAAGATCCTTGGAAAATCTTCTTATTTCTAGCTTGCCAAATGAAACATGAGATAATGCCAAACAGTAGAGAGCATGATGGCAAATTGGACCAATTATGATCGTCAGAGATATTGGACAACACCCATTGCTGAAGATTAAGAGAGAAGAAATCCTCCCAAGCCTCTCGCTTAACTGCAATCTCCCTCACTTTTTTTGCTGCAATGCAATCTCTAACTGCATGTAAAGAAGTCTCCGTAAAAAAATTGCACAGATGACACATATCCGATCCAGCCATGTGCCGTCTGCATTGTAACACCCCGTTTTAGAACCGGATTGTTATCATTGCATACGACATTAAGCGCAGTTACAATCACATTGGTTCAATTAGAAAACCGGATAAATTTTTCCTTTTTAAACAAGCCGGATTTAAATAACCAAGTGCGTGATCATAACTATATATACTTCGCGGAATAGTGGGACTAAACTTAATATTATATTCCCATTCTACTTGACAATACGTCGTTAAATGTCTTCATCACTTTAATTATCAAATAAATTCTAAACTCCTTTTATGATTCTCATCTTCTACAATGTTATAGGATTCTTCATTAGCTACGCGTGGTTTCAAACCGCGCTCAAATCGGAGCACCGTAGCCAAAGTTATGCATTTTCTAAGAAAAGGGTACGAAATCACCAGAACCCCGCGCCCGTAGCGAGATCCACGCCCAGAGCGTGGGAAAACAGAAAGTTGGCGCCCCAAGCATGGGAGTGGCGCCCTCAGCGTGGATGCTACTGTCTGATCTCGTAATTTGGCTCCCCAAGCGTGAATTTGGCGCCCCAGGCGCCATCCACAGCTCTGGGTGACCCAAAACAAGGTCATTTAACCTACCTATGGTTTTCTACTCATAACTTGAGCTATACTCACTCGAATTACACCATTTTGGTCTCTGTGGAAAGCTAAGAGAAATGTATACAAATTCCATAGAGACATCAAAGTCCAATTCCATCACATTGGGTATGAAAATTGGTCAACCGGACAGGATGTATTTGTTTTCTCAACATTTCCCAATTTAGCACTAGGTACCTAATTTAGTTTCCAGTTCAACAACCCAAAACTTAATGAGCATACATATAATAAACTTAAAGTACTCATCAATTACCAATCATATTCATTACATTTCATGGAACTTAGCTTACAAAACGCTATGATCACTCCCTTGGCTCCCATCAACAAAGAGATACCAAAGGCATGAGCATAGGCTAAGTCCATTCCAATATACAAATCATAAATCTATCATTGTCTATTAATTACAATTCTATACATGTGAGCTACAAAACGACATGTATAATATCAAAATACAGGATCCTCATGCATCACTACTAGTCCAAGTATGGCCACTTGCCACTGGTGGCTCCTGCAGCATCCTTACCTGAAAGGGGGTCCCCACAACACGGGGTGAGATATACGAATATATCCAGTAAACCAGGGGTCCTTGGAGCATCTCTCCACCCCACAGTTCCATATCAGTGTAATAGCAATAACAATAATAATGCAGTAAATACGTATCTATGCAAAGTGCAATACATCTCCAGGAGAAATCCCTCGAGCTCTCAAGCTGTCCTAAGGAAACTCAGATGCAAATAGTCCTACTGGCCAGCTAACTACCAAGTATGATTTACGCATCGTCATGCAACATACCAACATAGGGAAACACCATCCTATGCCACACCAAATGCATACACATACGTATAACAAAGCATTACACTATTTTATTGCATTTATATACACAATCACAACCTCTACCCTTTCAGGGCTTGGTGGAACAGTCAAGGGAATTACACCCAAGGTTCGAAGGCTTACCTCAATCCTTCAGTCAACCTTTGTTCACCACCAACAGGTTCCACAGTCAGTCAATCATAATACTCCACTTCTCAAACAAAACCTACACAAGGTTTAATGCAATTAACACATATTGCATCTAATAACATCTCATAGCTTATCAACCAAGCTATACAATTCATACCAAACATAAGCATGAACTTACCTATCCAATGGAGCTAATCAAGCTCCATAGCTTGCTCCAATGGTTGATCACTCACGGTTGGTCCAAATGCCTCAATCCTAGACAACACCAAGGCATAATCAACAACCAACCAAACCAAACCATCTATTAACAATGCAAGAAATCCAATATCAAGCATCGTATTCTTGCCATTTTACAAATATACTCATTTAACTATCTAAGCTCATTTTCACCGATTAAACGCTGTTCCTAGCATTTTTCACAACATGCTCTAAGTTCCATTCTTCCTAGAACATAGCTAATTTAACAACATTTCATCAAAAACCCTAAAACACTATTCATAAACCCTAACCCATGCAATTTCCAAGAAAACATGGTTCAAGGGTTAGAATCTTACCACCAATAGTCACACAACCAAGGATTGATGACTCCTCAAGCTTCAATGGAGGTTGAAGCACTCAAAACCCCAAAATCTCACAAAGGGTCGAATTTTTTTTGAGAGCCAATATCCCTCTCCACAATGCTCCCCACTCAAAGCAAAGCTAGGATTATGAAAGAGGAGGAGATTTGGAGTGGTTTAGGCTTTGGAATCACTCAAAATGGTTGAGATTAGCTCCCCCTAGGGTTTCTCTCCCTCTCTTTCTTTCCTCCCTCTTCTTCTCTTCCTTCTTCTTCTTTCTGGCCACGGGAATGGGAGGGACAATGGGTCTTTCTTTTTGTTTTATTCCACTTAACCTTATGTTAAGTGGTTTTAAGTGGGTATCGGTTCATCTATCTATTTAACTCCAATAGTTACCAAACTTCACCCAAAAGTCTGGAATATTATTCTAGGAATATTTATAATTTTATTTTTATATTTTGGGCACTTTCGCCAGTACCCATTTATACCCCTTAATATTTACTGAGTACACTTTTTAACTCCAAAGTGACTCAGATTCATTTAATTAAGCCTTATACTTAATTTTACTCTCTAAAACATGCTTAATTATTTAATTACATGTAATTTGCTAATTAATTAGGTTAGGGCTATTATAGTCACCCCACCTTTTAGCGATTTTGTCCGCAAAATCATGAACGTACCTGTCCTTAAACTCAGGATACTGCCGGAGAAGCTCGTCTTCCCGCTCCCAAGTGGACTCTTCAGGCGTCCTTCCTTCCCACTGGACTTTCACCATAGGAATAGATTTATTTCTCAGCTTCTTCTCATCTCTTTCGAGTATCTTCAGTGGCCCAATAGGAGTCTTCAAATTCTCCCGGATCTCAACATTATCGGGTTGAACCACATGAGAAGGATTTGCTACATATCTCCTCAGCTGAGAAACATGAAACACATCATGCAAATTTGCCAATTGCGGAGGTAAGGCAAGCTGGTAGGCAACCGGTCCCACCCTACGAAGAATCTGGTAGGGTCCAATAAATCTCGGACTCAGCTTCCTCACTCCAAGGGCTCGTCCAACACCCGTAACCGGTGACAGCTTCGGGAACACATGATCTCCATCCTCAAACTCTAGAGGCCGGTGTTTGAGATCATAATAACTTTTTTGACGATCCTGAGCCTTTTTCAGACGATCCCCCAACCTCTGACCAACAAGTAGGTGTCCTACACCTGCGACCATACAAGGCCTCGTAGGGAGCCATACCCAGACTAGCATGGAAACTATTATTATATGAAAACTCAACCAACGGGAGATATCGATCCCATGCAGTACCCTGCTCCAGGGTGCAAGCCCTCAGCATATCCTCCAACGTCTGAATGGTCCTGTAATACCCCATATTTTCTTTTAATAAAATAATAATAATAATAATAATATAATAATAAATATTTTTGGATAATAATGATATTTAGTATTTTTGTAATTAATAATATTGGTATTTAATATTTTTAATTAATGAGTTAATAATAGTTAAAATAATAAGAGGTAAGATAATAATAGTAATATTATTTGATTTATGTGATAATATATAATTATATATATATATATATATATATATATATATATAGATGATAAATTATGATTAATTGATTTATTAATTGATTGATGATTTATGTATTTATGTTTGATTAATAATGATTGATTAATAATGATTGATTGATAATGTTCGATTGATAATGTTCGATTGGTAATGATTGACTGGTAATGATTGACTGGTAATGTTTGATTGGTAATGTTGATTGGTAATTTGATTAGATATGATGAGTCAATAATGAGTCAGCCTTGAGTCAGCAAATAAGTTAGCTGTAATCTGAGCCATAAGAAATTAATAATAAAATAGTGTATGAAACCCATATCTGAGCCCAAAACTTCAACTATAAATAGAGGTCTAGCCTAACCAAACCAATTCACTCTTCAACATTTCTCCTCTACTATTCTCTCTTCTTAGTTCAAAAAACTTAGTTTAATTTATTTTATATTCTTCTGGTTACCAACCGGTTCTCTGCCCCAAATTACTCTTTTCTTCTAGAAGTTAGCGAAAACGGAGACCAGGTAATCCTAATCTTTAGGTAGTTATATGTTTGATATGTGTAATCCTAATCCTTAGGTTATAATTTTGTTTAAAGTTTATTAATAGTAATCCTTATCCCTAGAGAGTCATAGATTATATTGATATGAATTTTGGTATATGTAATCCTATTCGTAGGTTATTCCTTTTATAAAACTTGGATGTAATCTTAATCCCTAGATGTTCTTAGTATTTCTGTATGAATATTTTTATATATATATAGGTATTTGTTTTTTTTAAATTTAAATTACTACATATGATAATTAGAATATGGATACAAGTTATTCCTTAGAATGAAAGAGAATTCCGAATAAGCTTTTTGAAGTACATGGGAATCGAACTGCAACACACACACACCCACTAAACACTACACACCCCACCACCACTAGGCTAGCCCTAGTGGGTTGAATTCCGAATAAGCTTGCAATATATGATATAAACTTTTATTTTAGAAATTATGATTATGTGCAATATATGATATAAAATGTTATTATTTTAGAAATTATAATTATGTGCAATGTATGGTATAAGATTTAATTCAAGTGCAATATATGGATCTTATTGAATAATTATGAAAATTATGGAATTATAATACTCTTTAAGAAAGACTTTCCAAATATGTGTTTTAATGATTGAATTTGAATATTTATAACTATGATAATTGATGTGATGGGATTATTTGAATGACGATGATTGGATTTGAATTTTTCTATGATGAATGTTGAAGATTTGAATTATTATATCCTTGAACAAATTGGAAAGTTATGATGGGGATCAGATTTGGATTTTATTGTGATGAATGTTGAAGATTTGAATTATTATATCCTTGAATAAATTGGAAAGTTATGATGAGGATCGGATTTGGATTTTACTGTTATGAATGTTGAAGATTTAAATTATCATATCCTTGAATAAATTGGAAATTTATTATGATGATCGGATTTGGATTTTACTATGATGAATGTTGAAGATTTGAATTGTTATATAAATTCAAAAATTTATGATAATAGTTGTTTGAATTATGATACTTTGGAAAATTATAATGCCCTTGAGTAAATCATTTAGAGATGATGATACTTAAAGAATAAATAATTATGATTGAATATTTCCTGATTGTGTGTGTTTGTAATAAATTAATGGTGGGAGGATAGCTTTGGGACGATACCTTCCAAAGTGATGAACACAACTTTTGGGCTTTATGCCTCCGATGTGAAACTGATGTGAAAAAGATTGTATCCGTTCTTCCCAAAGTGGTATCTGGTAACAGTGGTTTTTTCCCGGGATACTAGTAGCAACTTTGGGAAAAGGTGTGCACACTAGGAAGATGTGAATTGATTATGGCCAATTTTGATTATACGTGGCTGGTAACAATGGTTTTTTCCCGGGTCACGGGGTAGACTGGCAGGGTTTCCCGGGTCTACCATGGTTCTCTTCCCACTAAATATAACGAACTTAAACATTATTAATGAAATTTGTTATTTGATTTGATTATGAAGAATGTCATTGAGTTGTGAATATTATCATATTATGATTAATGTTGTGCTAAATATGTTAGTTGACAATTACCACTAAATGGACTAAATAATCTTAAACATGATTAATAATGATATTAATACTTGATTTGAGTTATGATTAAATGACTTATTTGAATTATTGCTTGATTTATGATTAAATTTCTTATTTGAATTATTACTTGATTATGATTAAATGACATATTCGAATATTGCTTGAGTTATGAATAACTGACATATTCGAAATATTAATTGAGTTGATTATATTGATTATTCTTAAATAAATGTCTTGATTGATATTGGGTTATATTATCCTCGTTTTGTATCTTGATTGGGATTACCAGCTTTGCTGACTTTTGTGTTTGTTGACTGCAATGATCCTGCGGCTGCGGGGGAGCAGATTTTCAGTGAAGCATGTTGCAAAGGATGGGGATAGCTGTGGACAGTGAGGATCACGACTCGGATATTTCTAACTGTCATAAATATTATGTATAAAAAAAAATTGTAGTCTTAGATTTTTATTTGAATGTAATAGAGTTAGCCTTGCACTTGTCCTTGTACAAGTGCGGCGGTAACACTTCCCAAATTTGATTATTTTGAACTTTCGCTGTTATTTATAAAATTATTGAATTTATTTATGCTATATTATAAATTGTTAGAAATTTGGGGTGTTACAGGTCCTCTCTGTCTGACCATCCGTCTGTGGGTGATAAGCAGTGCTCAGTCTCAACTGAGTGCCAAGAGTCTCCTGCAATGCTCCCCAGAAGCGAGAAGTGAACTTCGGGTCCCGATTACTAACAATGCTCTCAGGCACCCCATGAAGCCTCACAATCTCCTTCACATAGAGCCTAGCCAATCTCTCCGCAGAGAAATCTACCCGAACTGGCAAAAAGTGTGCGGATTTTGTCAATCTATCCACAATCACCCATATAGAATCATAACTAGCCTATGTTCGTGGCAATCCCACTACGAAATCCATGGAGATACTCTCCCATTTCCATTCAGGAACATCCAGAGGTTGCAACATACCAAAAGGCTTTTGATGCTCAATCTTGACCTTCTGACAAATGAGACACTTAGAGACAAATTCAACAATGTCTTTCTTCATACCAGGCCACCAGAAATTAATCTTTAGGTCCTGATACATCTTTTAGCTCCCGGATGAACTGTGAAATGACCCTTATGGACCTCTGTCATTACTTCCTTCGCCAACTGCCTAGGTACAACAACACGACCCTGATATAATAGTATACCCTCATCATTGCAGGATACACCACTCTGACCTTTCAGTCGTTTAGCACTTTAATTTTGCAATTGAGCTTCTTTAATTCTGGTCATCAGTTCATTCTCAATGCTTGTGATTTCAATGCCACAAATTTTACATGGAAAGATTTTAGATAATTGAATATCTCTGAACCTCTCAATCACATCATAATCTCTAATCATCATGCTTGATATGCTCACAGATTTGCGGCTCAGTGCATCAGCTACAACATTAGCCTTGCCAGGATGATATTTCAATTCAAAATCATAGTCTTTTAGGAACTCGGTCCACCGTTGTTGTCTCATATTCAGCTCCTTTTGATAAAACAGGTATTTTAAACTCTTGTGATCGCTGAATACTGCAAATTGCATTCCATACAAGAAATGCCTCCACTGTTTCAATCCAAAAACAATTGCAGCAAGCTCAAGGTCATGGGTCGGATAATTTTCTTCGTGCGGTTTCAATTGCCTTGATGCATACGCTACCACTCGCCTATCCTGCATCAGCACACAACCCAGTCTCTTTTTAGAAGCATCGCTGTATAACTCAAATTCACCTTCCGGGTCGGGAAGTACTAACACCAGAGCAGTCGTCAATTTCTCCTTAAGGCTCTGGAAACATTCTTCACATTCTTGCGTCCAAATAAATGGAGTATCCTTCCGGGTCAAACGGGTTAATGGCAACACCATGGCTGAAAATTCTTTAATGAATCTCCGGTAATAACCAGCCAAACCCAGAAAACTCCTTATTTCTGTTACAGTCTTGGGTCTCTTCCAATCAATAACTGCCTCTATCTTGCTAGGATCAACCGCCACTCCATCAGCAGAGATAACATGACCCAGAAATTGCACTTGAGAAAGCCAAAATTCACATTTAAAAGGCTTTGCATATAACTGTTTCTCTCGGAGAATTTGTAACACAGTTCTCAAGTGACCTTCATGCTCTTCCTTACTCTTGGAATATATCAGGATATCATCAATAAACACAATCACGAATTGATCCAGAAACGGCTTAAATATGCGATTCATGTAATCCATAAACACCGCCGGAGCATTAGTGAGTCCAAATGGAATTACTTGATACTCATAATGTCCATATCTAGATCGGAAGGCAGTCTTCGGAATATCTTCCTGCCTAATTCGGATTTGATGATAACCCAACCTCAAATCAATCTTTGAGAAAACACAAGCACCCCTCAACTGATCAAGCAAATCATCTATGCGAGGGAGAGGATACTTGTTCTTGATAGTAACCTTATTCAACTGACGGTAATCAGTGCACAATCTCATGCTACCGTCCTTCTTCTTAACAAATATAACTGGTGCTCCCCTCGGGGACACACTTGGCCTGATAAACTGCTTAGCCGAAAGCTCTTCAATATGATTCTTTAACTCGGCTAATTCCGGTGGTGACATCCGATACGGAGCCTGAGAGATAGGCCCCACACCAGGCAATAGATCAATCGTGAACTCAATCTCTCTATAAGGCGGAAGTTGTGGAATTTCATCTGGAAACACATCCACAAACTCCTTCACCACAGAAATAGTGCCAATCTCCTCATGACTTCCGCCTACTAAACCCCCCACAAAGACATATCCCAATGCCCCGGCCCTCAAAGCCTTTCTAACCTGCAACACAGATAGATATGGGAAGAACTAGTAGCAGAATCATCAACATCAAGCACAATCCTTGTACCACAGCAGTCTATCATAGCATAGTTCTTTGACAACCAGTCCATACCCAAGATAACTTGAAGGCTGATCATAGGCAAACAAATAAAATCCAGCACGTAATCTCGGCCTTCATATTTGAACTCAACATCTTTACATAACACGGATGCATAACACTCCTCTCCAGTAGCAGTAACCACTTTCATTGGAGGACGAATGTCGTACATTTGCAGATTTAGCCCAACGACCATAAAATCAGAGATACAGGAGTGTGTAGCTCCTGAATCAAACAACACTTCAACATCTATATTATCAATATAAATTGTACCTTTCACTAGATTCGGAGGCTTCTCCGATTGTTGACGGTCTATGGTATATACTCTACCAACCGTCTGAGACTCTAGCATAGGTGGAACAACAGAGACAGGAACAACAGTAGCTTGAACTGCCATTGTCCTCGCTTCATTCTGAGGACACTGCCTGGAATAGTGACCGGATCTTCCTCATTTAAAACAGATCACTTCACCGGTAGCACATGGACCTCTATGCTCTTTGCCACATCCCTTACACTTGGGAGGAGGTCCTCTATCAACAAAATTCTTCTGAGTCCCGGGATTTTTGAACAAGTCAAAGGGCCTATTCACATTTAGCTTCTTGCCTTGCATCTTTCTGTTCTTCCAATAACCTGAGCCCGTTGCTTTATTGGCGTTAGGTGCCTGGGCTTCAGAGGACTTCTTGGTTTGGGACACCTTGTACACTTCTTCTACCTTCCTGCACTGGTTTACAAACCGACTGAACTCTCGAATGTCACAATTTGACATCTTCCGAGACATCTTCTCATTAAGACCCCATTGGAACTTGGAGGTCATTTCAGCCGGAGTGGGTAAGGCTCGTCCATAGTTGACGTATTTCACCAACTCATTGAACTTACTGAAGTATTGGTCAATAGACATCGACCCTTGCTTGAGATCGTTATACTCATTCTGCTTTTGTTCCCTAGCCTCCCTAGGGAAGTAGTTGTCCAAGAATGACGTCTCGAACAACCGCCATGTGATCTCCCGACCTTCCGCTTCTAATGGCTGCACGGTATTGGTCCACCAATCTTCCGCTTCCTCTTCCAGCATATAAACAGAGTAGGCCAACTTCATTGCATCAGGGCATCTCATCACCCTGAATATCTTCATGGCATGGAGCCAATTTGCAGCCGTCATTGGCTCATAACCTCCCTTAAAAGAAGGAGGTTTGTGTTTTCGAAAAGTCATCAATCTTCTTTCCTCCACTTCATGGTCACCGACATTCTCAACATGAGGTTGGCGAACCTCGGTGTGATGACTACGACTTTCAGAATGGTGACCACCCTCACCTTCATTGTTACCAGCTACACCCTTTTCTTGTGAAGGAGGTGGAGAAGGCGTAGCAGTGTGAGGAGGAGGAGTGGGTTGCTGGTTCCCGGGCCTAGGACCCCTCAACGTCCTCAACTCAGTCATCATTGCGGCCATGGCAGTCCGCGCATCCTCTTTAGTTTTCATTAAAATTTCATTGGCATGCCTACTAGCCGCCAATTCCCTTTGCATATCTACCATAGTATCCGTCACAGGTTCAGGCTGACCACCTGTTGCCCCACGACCACTTCTGTGCCTAACAAGAGCAGCCAAAACAGGTTCTGGCTGAGCATCGGTGTTTGATGGTCCGGGGTTGTTTCGGTGCCTCGTCATGTCACTACACATGTTACACAAAGAAGTGAGTTGATCAGGCCCACACTTAGTGATCACAAATGCAATAATCATAAAGAGTACTAAAACAACTATAAAGCATCAAACACTAAGCATACTCAACAATAGTTAACAGTTATTCCCTACGAAACTGCTCTGATACCATAAAATGTAACACCCCGTTCTAGAACCGGATTGTTATCATTGCGTACGGCATTAAGCGCAGTTACAATCACATTGGTTCAATTAGAAAATCGGATAAATTTTTCCTTTTTAAACAAGCTGGATTTAAATAACCAAGTGCGTGATCATAACTATATATACTTCGCGGAATAGTAGGACTAAACTTAATATTATATTCCCATTCTACTTGACAATACGTCGTTAAATGTCTTCATCACTTTAATTATCAAATTAATTCCAAACTCCTTTTATGATTCCCATCTTCTACTATGTTACAGTATTCTTCATTAGCTACGCGTGGGTTCAAACCGCGCTCAAATCGGAGCACCGTAGCCAAAGTTATGCATTTTCTAAGAAAAAGGTGCGAAATCACCAGAACCCCGCGCCCGTAGCGTGAGATCCACGCCCAGAGCGTGGGAAAACAGAAAGTTGGCGCCCCAAGCGTGGGAGTGGCACCCTCAGCGTGGATGCTACTGTCTGATCTCGTAATTTGGCTCCCCAAGCGTGAATTTGGCGCCCCAGGCGCCATCCATAGGGCTGGGTGACCCAAAACAAGGTCATTTAACCTACCTATGGTTTTCCACTCATAACTTGAGCTATACTCACTCAAATTACACCATTTTGGTCTCTATGGAAAGCTAAGAGAAATGTATACAACTTCCATACAGACATCAAAGTCCAATTCCATCACATTGGGTATGAAAATTGGTCAACCAGACAGGATGTATTTGTTTTCTCAACATTTCCCAATTTAGCACTAGGTACCTAATTTAGTTTCCAGTTCAACAACCCAAAACTTAATGAGCATACATATAATAAACTTAAAGTACTCATCAATTACCAATCATATTCATTACATTTCATGGAACTTAGATTACAAAACGCTATGATCACTCCCTTGGCTCCCAACAACAAAGAGATACCAAAGGCATGAGCATAGGCTAAGTCCATTCCAATATACAAATCATAAATCTATCATTGTCTATTAATTACAATTCTATACATGTGAGCTACAAAACAACATGTATAATATCAAAATACAGGATCTTCATGCATCACTACTAGTCCAAGTATGGCCACTTGCCACTGGTGGCTCCTGCAGCATCCTTACCTGAAAGGGGGTCCCCCACAACACGGGGTGAGATATACGAATATATCCAGTAAACCAGGGGTCCTTGGAGCATCTCTCCAGCCCACAGTTTCATATCAGTGTAATAGCAATAACAATAATAATGCAGTAAATACATATCTATGCAAAGTGCAATACATCTCCAGGAGAAATCCCTCGAGCTCCCAAGCTGTCCTAAGGAAACTCAGATGCAAATAGTCCTACTGGCCAGCTAACTACCAAGTATGATTTACGCATCGTCATGCAACATACCAACATAGGGAAACACCATCCTATGCCACACCAAATGCATACACATACGTATAACAAAGAATTACACTATTTTATTGCATTTATATACACAATCACAACCTCTACCCTTTCAGGGCTTGGTGTAACAGTCAAGGGAATTACACCCAAGGTCCGAAGGCTTACCTCAATGCTTCAGTCAACCTTTGTTCACCACCAACAGGTTCCACAGTCAGTCAATCACAATACTCCACTTCTCAAATAAAACCTACACAAGGTTTAATGCAATTAACACATATTGCATCTAATAACATCTCATAGCTTATCAACCAAGCTATACAATTCATACCAAACATAAGCATGAACTTACCTAACCAATGGAGCTAATCAAGCTCCATAGCTTGCTCCAATGGTTGATCACTCACGGTTGGTCCAAATGCCTCAATCCTAGACAACACCAAGGCATAATCAACAACTAACCAAACCAAACCATCTATTAACAATGCAAGAAATCCAATGTCAAGCATCGTATTCTTGCCATTTTACAAATATACTCATTTAACTATCTAAGCTCATTTTCACCGATTAAACGCTGTTCCTAGCATTTTTCACAACATGCTCTAAGTTCCATTCTTCCTAGAACATAGCTAATTTAACAACATTTCATCAAAAACCCTAAAACACTATTCATAAACCCTAACCCATGCAATTTCCAAGAAAACATGGTTCAAGGGTTAGAATCTTACCACCAATAGTCACACAACCAAGGATTGATGACTCCTCAAGCTTCAATGGAGGTTGAAGCACTCAAAACCCCAGAATCTCACAAAGGGTCGAATTTTTTTTGAGAGCCAATATCCCTCTCCACAATGCTCCCCACTCAAAGCAAAGCTAGGATTATGAAAGAGGAGGAGATTTGGAGTGGTTTAGGCTTTGAAATCACTCAAAATGGTTGAGATTAGCTCCCCCTAGGGTTTCTCTCCCTCTCTTCCTTTCCTCCCTCTTCTTCTTTTCCTTCTTCTTCTTTCTGGCCACGGGAATGGGAGGGACAATGGGTCTTTCTTTTTGTTTTATGCCACTTAACCTTATGTTAAGTGGTTTTAAGTGGCTATCGGTTCATCTATCTATTTAACTCCAATAATTACCAAACTTCACCCAAAGTCTGGAATATTATTCTAGGAATATTTATAATTTTATTTTTATATTTTGGGCACTTTCGCCAGTACCCATTTATACCCCTTAATTTTTACTGAGTACACTTTTTAACTCCAAAGTGACTCAGATTCATTTAATTAAGCCTTATACTTAATTTTACTCTCTAAAACATGCTTAATTATTTAATTACATGTAATTTGCTAATTAATTAGGTTAGAGCTATTATATGCATCGCCTTTCATTTGTCAAAATTTTATCGCCTAACAACAGCCAAAGAAACGTACGAATACGTTCAGGTCCATGCCACCGTCAAACGCGATTCCTAGGTAAATTGGTGGACTCATCGTCACTCCTTGATATGGCCATATAAGCGGACTTCAACGAAAAACTCCCATCTGATGTCCTTGTCCACACAAAAAATTAACTATGATAAGAAATATGCTTGATAACCCAATGAGTGCAGCTCAGTTGGTTCCTTGGCGCTGAGTTAGTGGGGTTGGACATGTGTTCGATTCCCGCTGAATGCATTCTTGGGGAGGGGGCTGAACCTTTAGCCATCACTGACCCCCGCACTCCGGATTAGTCCCATAGCCGGCTCAAAGAGTCGAAGCTTGTGAGGATACCAGAGGGAGCCAACTCGCCTCAAAGAGGTAATTAGGGTTGAGTAACTCAAAAAAAAAGAAATATGCTTGATAAGAAATATGCTTAACACTTTCAACTAAATAATATCTTTTAAAAAAATATTATAAGTTTTAAAAAATAAAATTAATACAATTAACTATGAACTAATGTCTATCCATTATCATAAATAATTGATTTAAACAAATCATTAAATGCAATGGGATAACTAGTTTTTCAGTGCCAAGAAGATAAATTGCCATAATTGTTATAAAACCAGACGGACTTAATTAGGAATTTGATTCGCAACCAGCTTGGTTCAGACAATTCATCTATCAATTAAGTAACAGAAACCCATAAACCAACTCTTACATAGGTTGAACTGGTATTAAATCTGTTCCCATTTTTCGAGTTAAACCCGTTCTTGAAATTTTATATAAAAACTTTTCAGACAATTCCATTCAAAAAGCATAAATCTACATCATGAACAATTTTTTTTTTTTTGGATAAATACATCATGAACAATGAATACATATACATATAACTCTAATCACTAAATTACAACTATATAGTTACGGAGAGATTTTTTTACTCCGGTGTCTTAATCGTTAATTTTTATTTATTTAACAATTATAATTTATTGAATATATCAATTAATTGATGATTAATTTTAAATAAATTATAATAGTTAAATGAATGAAAATTAACGGTTGAGATATGAATTAAAACTTTTAAATTTTATGAATCTGGATCCTCTCATGTGAATATTCACATGACCGTGTCATGTGAAGAATCATAACCATACAAAAGTTGATCAATGGTAATAAAAGAAAAGAGAAAAAAATGTTAAAACAAATAATTACAAAACTATAAATGTTGATTTAACTTTATATGATTGTGGTCTTTCATATGACCACATCATATTTATTTTTTCATATGAGACGATGCATTTCCAAATTTTATATCGGACACCGTTTGTTAATATTATTGACTTACTGATTAATGTTAAGAATTGCGCGTGTCCGTGTTATAATTTTTATTACAAGTATAATCCTAGTACCGGTGTCACAATATACACGTACACGTACGCATAAAAAAATAAGAAAACTCATTTTTTACCATATTTGTGGCGTAACCAGCAATCACATCGTTATCAGTAGTACCATCACCATGTCCGAAATTTGGACCGTACGACCAGTAAGAAAATGTCCCACGGGAGTTTAGAAACGTGTATACCACGCCACGATCCTGAGGCTGAGACTCAGATAAGTAGGAGAACCATGATTCACGCTCAGGAACAGAGCGTAGAGATAAGTAGTTTGTGTTTGTTTGGCACGGAAAACCATTAGTTTGTGTGTTTAGACTTTGGTGCGAGTTAAGCCTCCCTTGTTTGGGTTTAACATAACAAGTTGTTCTTCGACCGTGGTTCGTTGCTTTCCTGTTACTTTTCCAAATTCCGAGTTTTCAACACTTTTCTTTCTTAATTTTTTCGCTTCAATTTAGGCTTAAAAAAAAGGCGAAATTTCAAACCAAAAGAACCATAGTATCTTTGCAGTCCCTCTGTGAACTGGATATGATATAATAGCCCGATCGATCTTGTCACATCAGGAATTAAATACTATTACATAAAACAAGACTTTTCTTTGTCGGTTTTATCTTACATATCATTATAAAAGTGTTTAAAAAAAGTTAGTTTCTTTTTCATAAATTAATCTATAGGAAAAAATATTTTTGCAGTTAATATAGATAAGTTATCTGCATTTATTCTCAAAATTACGTTCATCATGATTTCTGTCCAAAAACGATGTCGTATTGACTTACTGCAGATAAATTATCTGCAGTAACTGCAGAAAAAACGAACCCTAATCTATATTCTTTATACAATTCACTCGTAATTAATATATTTCATTGCATATAGGGATTTTAACATGGATTTTAGTTTGTCCTTTAACATGACCAGAAATTTTTTTCTACGTACACAATATTTTGTGAGCCCACACTTTAAAAAAAAAAAAAAACTATGGCACGCAAAACGAATCTCTATAACATTACACAATCACTTTCCTACAACATAACTCTTATAAAATCTTTTTAATATATATAAATTAATGGAGAATATATTTAAAAAAAAAAGTTTAACATGACATATGTTTTCAAAAACAAAATAAAGATTTAACCCACTCTTAAATAAAACAAAAAAAATTATACTTATTACATTTTTTTCATACTATCTCTTTTGTAAATAATCACTTCAACTCAAAATCTTAACCACTATCTCTTTTGGTTTACTTTTTGTGCTTTTTATTTTAATTCCACTTTAAAGTGGGGGACAGTGAGAATCGAACTTGTGACCTTGTAGTCACTCAAGCTCTGATACCATGTAAAGAACCACTTCAACCCAAAACGTTAAGGTGATGGGTGAGAGCCTTTTTAATGATTTATATTATTCACTAATATTTTAACCGATGATTTTCGTTAATCTAACGGCTATAATTTATTAGAATTTAATAATTAATTAAGAGAAATATCATTTTTGGTTCTCAGCAAATTTCACGATAACCGTTTTAGTCCCTAGTAAATAAAAAAGTTATTCGTGGTCCCTAAGAAATTCAAAATGGACCCATTTAGTTGGAATCGTGGTCCTTTACAAATTCAAAATAGACTCACATTAGTTCTCAAAACTCAAAAGGACTAAAATGGATTCACTTTGAATTTTTTATGAATCACAAATAACATTTTTATTTGTTAGGAATTAAAGCGAACATTATAAAATTTGTCGAGGATCGAAAATAATATTTACGTGTAACCCAATAAATTATAGTCATTAAATTAGCGGAGAAATTGCATTCCGATAAAAAAAAATCCTCAAATATGCCCTTAACAGAGAAGTTGCATGCTCAATGGTCGCCGTTTAAGAAGGATTTGACAACTTAAACGAGAGCCATTATTGTAGGTATGAAAATTTATTCAGAAAGGATCCACGTAGGTCGATGAGCAAAGCACTTTGTAGTACGTCCCTTTCATTCTATTGCATCGCTATAACAGTTACGTCACTCTTTATTACGATGACTTTTCTAAATTCTTACACGAAAATATTCTATTACCTAACAGTGCCAAATTTTGGAGTGCGAATTGTAAATTTAGTAAGAATGGGCTGAATTCACCGGATTTATATACGGTAAACTTACTTTTGATTTTGGAAATTTTTTTGGAATAGTAAGGAAATATAATAGATAAAGAAATGAATGATTGGAAAGATAGATAAAGTGAGATAGATAGAAAAATGTAAAAAAAAATTGTTTGGTGGGGAAAAATTTTACTGAGAAAATTAGGTAACTTTATGAAATCAACAGTGCATTAAAAGTCAGATAAACGATTTTCCGAAAAATCCCACCTTCAAATTGGGTTTCTAAACAGTGCGGATATCTATGTTTCTCATAAATCCAGACAAATTGGATAGATGGATTTTTGGTGAAAATACGTTGAAACAAACATGGTATTTCTAAAAGCCATATTTGAGAAACATAAATATCCGCTAAAAAACTCCCAACCAAACACCACCTGGCGAAAAAGGTGTTGATGTTGCCCAAAGAATCATACCCGAATAAGAATTAAAAAACAAAAGGGTTCTAATTTTTTTATTTTATTTTAAAATATTCCAATCGATTCATCTCTTCACGACTAGTCTAATTCAGAGTAGGTATTGAGATTAAGGTTTTAAATCTCTATCTAAAATAATACTGAAAAAAATCAAACACATATTTTTATTATTCACCTATTAAGTTCTCTGGTATCAATTAAGCTAGTTTGAATTCGGTAAAAATAATGGCTTGCTGATAAAAGCCAAAAAAAGCAATGTAAGTTGTTCGCATTTCCTTCTTTACTTTTGGTTACAACTTTCATCTTAATCAGAAAAAGAAAACAGAATATGTAGAAAACAAAGTAATATATTTTAATGGTTCTGTGAATTATTGGCTGCTACAATAAAAGAAGCTTCATATCCGTCAGAACTTGCACATATCTTTTCAAACACATGCAATGAGTAGTGAGTACCCATCACAGCAGTAATTCTTTTTATGCTACTTTTATTTTTTGTTATTCTTCGCTAAGTTGTATCACCATTATTCTTTTGACCAATCAAAGAAAAAAATGAGCAGATTGTGAATTTTCATAGAGAAATATAGTAAAGAGGGAAGACAGAAGCACACAAGAATTTAGCATGGAAAAAACTAATGGGGGGAAAAAAACACACGAACAGAAGAAAAAATATTCACTATGTCAAAATACTAATTACAAGGTTAGAAAAGAAGAAAAGGATAATGATGTTGCTATTTTTTATACCTAAAACCTAACTCTCTAAATACAAAACTCTCGACTCTAACTCAAAAGGAAGCACTTTTTATAATGAATAATTAAACAAAAATTGGGGCAAAAAGACTGATACCAAAATAAAATTTGGGTCACAGGGTCAAACCATGGGCCCAACAATTACATTATCTCATTAAATGAGAATTGAGATGCTTTTTGCATTGAGCCAGAAAGGCATTAGTTTGCCAAAAAAGATTGTGAGCAGCAAAACATCCAGCGTCAGTAGTTAATAGGCAAAACCAAACTCTGCAGCTGCAACAAAGAGTGGAGGAGGTTTAGAAAGAAAAACAATATATAGAGAAGCTGAGATAAGGACAGAAGGTAAAGGACAACCTTCTTTGGGACTGCGAGAGTAAAAGAATGTCTCAATCACCATTGGGGCTAGCATTCCTCACAGCAGTGCCCACCTACAAGAGGAAGGGACCAAGCCAAGGATAAGAATAAGACATGCAAGAGATCTCAACCAAAAACTTTAGAATGTCACATACGGTCAAATGCATAACTATCAAGAAATCTTATGAACTAAATATTCCAATAACTAATGCAAACTGGTTCAACTAGCCTAAAATTCTGAAATAATGAGCCAAGAACAGATATGTACTTATTCAATGAAATGGATCCAATGCTTAAGCCAGTATTATCACCTAGATAAAACATGCTAGTAGGAAAATGTTTTGTAATTAAGGGGAGTAAATGAAGAAACTGTATCATGTCTTCAGTGAATTTTTAAGTTTTAGTAAGCACAATTAGTGGCAAGGCAGAGTTTAACTTTTCGTAAAATATAAATGACATCTAAGCAAGACAGAAATAATGATGGAATTTCCTTGTTGATGTGAATTACCTTGTATGGTACATTTCGCTACTTCAGTTTCCTCAATTAATCAAGTTGATCAGACGGAATAAATGTTATAGCATTCATCAAAAGAAATTCAAATCGGTGTAATTGAAACCATGTGAATGTGGCAACAACTCTTCTACTTCAATCCTTGAACTGGAGCAACTAGAACATTTTTTGATTCGGTTGCGGCTAACAGACTCGACTTCTGCCAGGAATATGCCATAAACTGGTCTATGATCAGAGAATCTTGACTCCCCACGAACATAAGATAATTGGCGGAGGCCTCTTCCATACCACAAGATACGATCACACCTTCATGAACAAAAATTTGGATTAGATTTACATAAACAAATGATATAGTTTCAAAATAATGAGACATGACATTTCTTATGATAAAAGTATCATTCATTTGTTTCCTCTCTTCTCCGTTTACATTAGACACTAAATTTATTACATTAGACACTAAATTTATTCATACAGGCGATTATTTGCAGCAAAGAAGAAAACTACCATGCCGGGGTTCTTCTCTTTTGTTTTGAGTGCCTTTCATCACCTGCATATCTGTCTGAATTGTTAGAATACTTGTATGTGGGAGGGAAATATATTTTCCCCTCATTCCATCCTTCAAATACACGACCTCGTCTCCGTTCTATATGCAGCTGAAAGAAAAAAACTATCAAATAGTCAGTTGATATTATAAATAATTTGAGAAAAGGAGCAAAGCACTGACATACTGTAAGGGGACAAAGTATCATGCCTGGTCATTTTCTAACAAAACCTTCCAATTATGCATCTCAACAAGAGCTTTTGCTGCACGGTAAGAAAGGGCTATCCGATAATTTAAATCCCCCAGCCAAACTATTCGACTACACCAATTAAACCACTAGTTTAGGTCATCACCAGTGTATAAGTTAGGACTAAGAAGTTAATTTTATTTAGTTTCGCAATCTCCAAGCATCACATGCATGGTATATATTCAAGTCAAAAGAGATGAAGGGCTTACTCATGTTCCAGAATTGTCTGAGGAGAACTATCATCACCCACGCCATGAACCCGAGGAAACCTTGTCTTTCTGAGAATCTCCATTACATCTGAATTTCTTCTTAGCTCGTCACCCTCCTTTTGTCCAGAAGTCAAATGACTACAGACGAAGCAAAAGCTTGTTTGGTGCAAAGACATGCTAATAGATATTGAACCCTGGAAAACCCAAGAGAATGAGATTGCCTTCTCCCAATTCATTATAAACTATACTATTAAAAGAAATTTATCAAATTTACCTTGTTTCCAAGGTATCCCATTAATCCTCTACCAACACAAGACACTTTCATATTGTGAACATCATCTCTTATATCACTTTTCACCCAAACAGTTAGAAATATCCCAACCATTTGCTTACTAGCAACCAAACAGTATCTTGAGTGCCCTGTCTGTCTATCTCTGTCCTCCATAGGGAAACAACCTCTATATGACATTGGTGAGTATTGTGTCATAACTGGTGAGTCACCAGGTCCATTTTCATCATCTGAGGAAGCCCATCTATAATTGGGGTCATAGTCACTATTCCTGTGACCAAACATCATTCTATCACAGACGCTGAGACGGCGATCAAGGCATGCTTGTGGCAATGACATGTCATTGTCCATTCTCATACTATGACTCAAGGATTGGAATGACCTGCGATGGAAGAAAGAGGTTGCCTTCTGCCTCATTGATCCCTCAAAATCATCATCTAACTCTACAATAGGATCAGGGAGCGGCGAAGTAGTGTGGCATTCACCACTTGTTCCAGGAAGACTGTTTAGGGTTTTCCTAATAAGAGATAGCCATTTTCTGGCAGGGCCATTGTCTTCTGTGCCCAATACGTTTCCGGCATTTAGAGGTACAATTTCTTGAAACCTGAGTGCAAGAGAACACAAACTATTTTAGATTCTGAATTTTTATCGAGCTAAATGAGAGGACACATAATGTAATCAGAAATTTACCCAAGAACATAAATATCAGCAGGCGGAGAGGTGTGAAGCCAATCTTCCAGATTCAAATAACTCGGAGGAGATTTTCCAGCTACATTCCAAGTGGCAACGAAGATTCTGTATGCAAAAGGAAGTAACAATTCTTCTAAACCTCATTACAATAACATGGAGGGAAATAATTAAGCACAATGCACAGCAACATGAAGCATACCTATAGTTATGCACATCTGTAACCTGAGCTGCATCAGGGTCAATCTTACCTCGCCGCATTCTCTCCGAGTGCCTTCTCTTTGCTCTCTCTGTGCATTAAAATATAAATTATCTGTCCAAGAGATACAGAAGGAGACAAAAGAATAGAGGGGAAAAAATAAAAGCAAAGACAAAAGATTCCTGAAATTGTTGGATTACTGCTTACAAAAATTAATTCTTATCTTTATCTAGGTGGGGTTTAGGAATTGTGTGGTCCTAAGAAATAGCGAGGTGTATAGGTACTGAACCTGTTTTGCTTTTCTTGATAGTGCATTTCTCCCTCTGTGAACAGTTGCTCCTCCACTCTTCATCAACACCTGAAAAAGAAAAACCATAAAGTTAATAAAGCTGCGCTCTTTCCACTGTTGAATTTATCAAACACACAAACCCCCCCCCCCCCACCCCAAACCCAAAAAAAAACTAATGTTAGCAAATGGTACAAACCATGGAAGGAAGAAAACAACAAATTGCAGATCTTGGGTTGCATGTTGCAGACCCATTGAAACAAAACAAAAACTGTTATACAAAGACAAACCAAGTTCCAGAAGAAGAAGAATGGAGTACATAAAATTTATTTAACTAGAGGGAAGAGAAATATCATTTGTGTTTTTGACATGAAGCCTTAGATTCCCAATCCCAGAGCCCTTAATTACATAAAAATCATGAGAAAATTGACCAGTCACCTCCATGAAGGACATCATCTGCCTGAAAGTCCTCGGCTTTGCTCTTGATATTGAACCACTTCTTGACTAATGATTTGGGCCATGAAAGCTTCAACAAGAACAACAGGGTAAGCAATGGCAGAACACAAACGCAAAGGAATTTGAAGGAGAGGCAGTAATCATTTTTCAAACCTTGCTTTTCTTCGAGTTCTCATCTCTCATTGTTGGGACAACTTCATATAGCTTTCTGGATTAACAACAGAAACAATGGTGATGATGATATCTAATAATCCTTCTTCAATGAACCAGATGGGATTTGCTTAAAGAGATGTTCAAGTTGAAACAGTGAAGTGAGCAAGTACAATAAGACAAGATTGAAAACTCAGGACCCTGAGAATACGGGTTTCTGGTTTGTTTATATCTATATTCAAACAGATAAAAGGAAGGAAAAAGACATAACGGCTTTGACGATCAAAACAATGGGTTGAAACCGCAGAAACTATAGAAAAAAAAAAAAAAAAACACAACCAAGTTGCGGGGCAATCCTTAGTTACTAAGGTAATGTGGAGAAAACAATTCAGAGAACAAAGCAAATCCCAGTTTGGCACCAGTTTAGTCAATGTAGTACAAATCAAAACACTCACTCTCACACGGTAGTGTTTCCCTCCTTTTACTTCCACTTGTGTGTTTAGAAGAAGAAGATGACAATGTACAAGTTATAAACAGAGAGAGAGAGAGAGAGAGAGAGAGAGAGATTCTCTCTTGCAAAACAAAAACCTCGTTGTGGGTACAGAGCAAAGTATCGAATTTGAAATGGAATAAAGTGAAGGCAAGCTTCGCTCTCTCTCGAGGCCTTTTACCCCAAATCCAAGACCGACCAAGCTTAGGGACTTGGAGAGAGAGTGAGAGAGAGAGAGAGAGAGAGAGAGAGGCAATGGTTAAACTGGTCACCCACTCACACCCAACCCTGTCCAAACACAATTTAAAATGCACTAAAAATGTGCACTTTCACTCACAGGATCAGTTAAGTTAGGCTTGATCTTCTAACCAAGCAGTAGTACACTAGTACTATTACTAGTATACATCCCTTCTCAATTTTGGTCTAATATCAGAGAAAAGCAGTTAAAGACCAGAAAAAAAGATAAAGATGATGTGCCGAGTGTTGTTTGTTTCCCTTTCCTTCTTCCTTACAAAAAAAATATTTATTGTAGTTTGACTGTAACCGTATGTATACACCATCATATTATTATGGATTAGTTTTTTCTGCACTTCATGTAAATAATTTATGGCTTTATTGTTTCAACTTTGAAGATAAATAAATTATTTATATTCGCTTTCAAAATAATGTCGTTTTTTTGTTGAAAAATTAAAAAATTATAATTAAAAAGACTATTATAACCCTAAAATAATTTATAACTACCAAAATATCTTGATTTCCGCCTCAAAACGACGTCGTTAGGTAAGTTATGTACATTGACCGTAGAAAAAATGAACCCATAATTTATTTATATTGAGTCCAAAACGAGATTATTTTGGAACAGAAATCAAAGTATTTTTATAATTATAATTTATTTTAGAGTTATAATATTTTTTCTTATTATAATTTTTTAATCTTTCAATCCAAAATAACATCATTCGTTTTGAAAGTAAATATAGATAAGTTATTTACGTTCACTTTAAAAGCATTAAACCATATTATTATATACTTATCTATTGTTAAAACACTCCTTTGGGTTTTAATTTCTATTATATTTTCACAAATATATTTAGGCTATGCTACACAGATAGAAAATCTTATCTATCAATTTTCGTTTGTACAAAAGCCTATTACAGCCAGTCACCCAAAAAGAAGAGAGTAATCGAGTCTGCCTCTTTTGGTAACGTATCTTTGCAAAGTTGGAGAGAATGTTTGGTGTTTGAAAGAAAAGTGGAGGACTACTACTGATTTTGATTTCAAGGCTTCATATCAAAGCCTTTGATAAATATGCTACAAGTATTTATTTATTTTTAAAAAAAGATATGCTAGTATAAAAAATAAATATTATAAAATTATTATAAATTAATGCAAAAGTGTAATATATTATATGGAATAAGACACAGAATGAATTTGACCCCCACCGTCAATGTATATAAGGAATAGATCAAAACCAAAGACCAAAGAGGGGATGGATAAGACCAAAGAACTATGGTCAAATGAAGTATTTTTTTTACCAAAAAACAAACATGTCCCCAAGACAAAAGGAAAATTTTAACCAAACATGGGGTCTCGTATTGAGTACTTTTCATTTGCTGCAAGCTCGAATTTGCACATGGACTGTATTGATTTATTATTGTTTGCTTTTGGTGACGCGTCGTTCAATAAACTAGTGATTCACATTTAGCATAGATATAGGATCTTGTTAGGCCATTAGGAGAGTTGCTAACCCTATTTCATCTCCCTTCATATCCCACGCGATTTCCTTGGGTCTTGTGAAGTGAAACTATCTATACAATCATACTTTAATGGAGTAGAAGCACTTAAGTGCTATCTTAATGGTCTAATCTTAGTAACATGGCACATATGGAAGATTGTGTCTCCAATCCCTCTTAGCTTAAGATTCTCATTTTTATAATGACTTTTGTTTTTAGCACTATTTTTTTTTTTTTGGTGGGCGTTTTTAGCACTAAATTAACTCGTAAGTTTTAATGTATTTTTATTGGGAAAAAGAAATATTATTTTAAAGGATATAAACTTGAGTCTTTTTAGGTGATTTACACAATATGAGAGGTTATACTTTGTGTAAATATGAAAAATTACTTTTTTTTTCTCTCTCCAGTCATATCGCTCATGAGTAAAGTGAAAAAAAAAAACTTTTCAGATTTACAAAAAATATAACTGGTCATACTTTGTGCAAATCAATACAACTTAAAAAAAAAAGTCACCAGAATACAGTCATAAACCCTATTAATTTTAGAGAAATAGTTTTCTCATTTTACATGAGAAAATTTTCTCATGCTACACTCATAATATATGAGTGAGTCCCATCTTGACTTTTTTGACTTTTCACCTTTTTGTGGACCCCACTCATGTATTGTGAGTGTAACATAAAATGAAAAAATTAATTCCCTTAATTTTAATAATGTTTCAACCATGGGAAGGAGAAAACTATTAAAGTAATAGAGTTGACGACAGAAAGCCTCAAGCAACCCTAGCTCAATCTTCCACTAACAACCATATAAACCTAAAGCTTAGCCCCCAATTATTCATAGCAAAGCTTGTCCATGTGGCTGTTCCAAATTAAACAGACCCACTATCGTACTATACATTGGAGTTTGTAGAGATAGATAAATAGAGGGGAGAGAAGTACTAGGAATTTGACGAGTTTCAATTTTGTCAATTTTTAATAGCCTGAGTTAGTATTATTGCTTATATCTAATCAATCATTTTTTTTTTTGTATAAACAATCATAAAGATTCCTGTATTTTGAGTTTGCTTAATTAAGTTGTTGCCCATGTTCTTGAACAAAATGCACTTGTATTTTTCCTTCCTTTTAAGTGGTCTTAGGAATCATTCACCAGACATTAGGTTCCAATACAGGGGAAAACATTTCATTGGGTCTAAAGCGCTTGATAATGTGAACTTGTTGACTGAGAGAGCCATAAATCTGAATCTGACAGGTTCAAGATCTCTGTAGCATGTGGTTTTTTCCCCCCTTCTTTATATGCTCGCTAGAGAGACCAGCATCTAAATTGAAAGATAAATGGGTCCCATGCATTTACAATACAGTTTGAATCTTCTAATTTGCCCAGTGAAAGGTTGCTGCCTTGAGAATTGACACAACGTTGTCAATAAAATTGGGATGTATCATCATCCACTTGAAGACTCTATAATTGAATTCAATGATGAAATTTTTATGATTCTTGATCAGTGTTTTCCTTTCTCCTCTTTTATTTAATGTTTTTTTTTTTAATACCAACCCTTAGTCAAGATTTAGCAAAAATTTCATTATGAAAGTCTAGAATGCTCAAGGGTAGTACAATTAGTAAGTGAGCTAAGTTGTGCCTAAAGAACGAATTCGTGGACCTAAAAGTGTTTGGTTCAAATCGCAGGCAGAATAATTTAGGCAAATAACATAAATCTTCATGCTCTATGTCACGAAAAAAATTAATATAAAAAATCTAGAATGATATTCGAAGAATCTATAATAGAGTTAATGGAGAGAAAAAAATAATTTAATAAAAACTTGTGAGTAAATGGAAAAATTAAGTAAATTATTTTTTTTTTTTAATTTTCTATGACTTGCAGTCTATCCTCCAATTGTATTCGCCACGTGGTTGTCACACTGCAGCCGTTAAGTTATTTATTATAAAAAAGAAAGTTTGGTAGATAGAATCAACTCAAAATCCTTTATTTTCACAATATATTTATTTGTTTAGACATTTCTTTTTCTACGAGGAATAACATTCTCATAATTCTCATGTTTTCTCTTTTTTCTTTTTAAAAAAAATATTGAACAACTATTATTATTATTTATACATGTCACATAGAGCGATACGAAATATTAAGCATCATCATACTTTCGTTTTTTTAAATGTACATGTAAGAACTCACAACAGATTTATTTCATAGAATAGTCAGTAGTCAAAAAACTCGATGACCCTTTCATGGGTGTTTTATAAGTGTTTTTTTTTTTCCTCAGCCAAATTAGGTAAAAAGAAAATGGTAGATGGATTAACGAGGTAGTCAAAGGATGCATCTTTAATTGTACTTTGGCCAAAGTATCTCCTTCTCTGGGATGTAATATGTGCTTCTTTCTGTTTCTTTTGCTTTTTCAGTTTGAAACGTCCCTTATTAAGCCACCATTCCCTTTTCTCCTAGACCATCTTCATAACCGTTTGTTTTGAAGGTGTCAACTGGGCCTTTTTGTTTTTGTTTTTTATATTCTTCTCTTTGGTTGAAATCTTTTTGAATTTTTACGATTTATTATTTTTCATGTTGTAAGAGATAAATTTATTTTCTATGCATATATAAAAATATATGTACCCATATTTTCTTTTTCTATCTCTTTTTTTCACATGGATCTACTGAATCCCATGTTTTTATATTTTATCTCCTATAACATTCGAACATTAATCCCATATTTTTTTATCCCGTGTCATTTTCTTCACAATCCGGCAAAAAAGAGGTACGCCTCTGGCCTGTTGTAAACTTTTACTTGGTGATGTAGACGTCAAAATTTCTCAACTGCACTCTTTAGACACTTAGTTCTCAACACTACAAAATACAAATACAAAGTCAAATAATAGTGTGAACCAATTCATAAGCTTTGGATAATTAAATTATCACAAAAAAAAAAAGCAATATAAGTCTCACCAGCAATCACCCCTCATACTTTTTCTTTCAATGGGCAATCAAAATTTGGACAATATGCTCAATCATGGAGGCCATCCCTTGAAGTTGAACGACCACAAACAATTATCTTGTGTTTCAAGCCTCGTCGATTTATGTTAATAATGGAAGGCAGACAACAAATGTTCAGTTATAATCATATCATAGGACACTATATTTTAGCACACATAGGCTCCCACTCATCATTTGTCAATTTAGGAACGTAATACATGCATGCCATGGAAGACAAACAAGAGTAAACCTAGCCGGTTACTCTTACTACAGATCTTACGTGGGCCCCTTTATTTAATTCATTTTATATTAATATATTACTATGTTTTTTAATTCAAAATTTTCATCAATATTACACCCTCTTTTTAAATTACTATTTTATTATTATAAATTGAGGTAGGAGGAAAAAGAGGACAATTGTTGGTGTTGGAAGCAGAAACAAAATTTTTGAAGAGAAAATGGAATAAAAGAATGAGGCCAACATTCAAGTGACAAATTAAGCAAAGCAAAAGAGACATAAGGCAGGAAGAAAACCTCAGTGTGAGGCCAATACAGGATTGGTATATGATCATATGATTTGTGAAGCATACGTTAAGGACAAGATGGAGCATTGGAGCTGTTGCCAACTTAAGTTACAGAAATTATTTGCAGTTTGTGTGAAAACAATGTCCAAGAAGGAAGAAATAATTCAATTGACTTATCTCAATTTTTTCTTGGGAGAACTAAAGGGAAAGGGTGATGTTGATGTGAAACTTTTCCCGGTGGGGTAGAAAATGAAAAAGGTTTTCACCCAAACTTCTCTTGTTATTATGGCTGTGAGAGTCCCTTTCCTTATTTCATTGAACTAGCAACTAGGCAAGAGATCTTGTCACTGTCTTTCATACATATCATTTTCCGAGCTTTCATCACTGTTTTTACTTTCATTTAATAATTATGAGGCCTATATATGGCCATTTCATTTTGAGCATCTTCCTGCCACTCCAAACCCACCACGCAAGAAGTCCTTTCTTAAAGGTAAAATATGGCAATTGTGTATAACACATGCTTTTCCCATATCAGAAAATTTCATAAAATTTGCTCCACTCTTCAACAAGGTATAATGATATATTGTGGAGAAAACACAGCAAGTAGGTCTGGGACAATGACTGGTATGGACAAAATTTTCGTCAATTATGGCCTGATTTGGCAAGTGACACTTTCTAAGTAAAAATACTTCACCCGCCTTAGATGCATTGTTTTTGTTCTTGGCTTCGTCATGCTCTATTATATCTTGGGGTTATTAGTATTTTCATTCCTCAACAGCACTCATGGGTATTCTACCCCTACAATTTCGAGATATAGAGCAGACATTGAATTTGAACACTGAAAACAATTTATTTTGGCAATTTCTAAGGGTGGAATCCCTAACTTAAATATGTGAAGTCAACTGCAATTATGATTGGTGCAGGACAAACAAGAATTTCTCTACAACATAATGCTTGTCTCAATCAAAGTAATAAGGCAGATAGGTCATTAAAGGCATTACATAACCCCATGTTATTTTGAACGACACATCTCTTTCATGGACATTCCAACAAATGTTCTTAAAATCTTAATAATGACTTACAACCACCATAGTTATAGGAAATACCAACTAAACAATATGTAGGTACATCAATGCATAGATGCATAAGTTCAATTCTCTACATCAGAGAGAAGGAATAATAGTTTCTATTCATCAAGACTATAAATTGCAGCATGTATTGATGAACATCAGCACAAAATATCACAAAGGTGAGAAGTTATAAGAATAAAGAGCAGCTACTAGCGAATAGTTAGAATAGTGACTAGGACTTCTAAAAAGAATAACCATTACTAATGAAGAGGTTGAATCAAACTAAATCCAGTCATGTCTGACAGGACTTTGAAACTTCAGAAACTTACAAAATGAAGAAAAGTGATAACAGATCCTAAGCAAAAGCATTGCTGACCAAACATAAATTAAGGGATAAATAATCAGTGCTTTCCTTGCAGGACCATTATCATTCTCTAGCAAATATTATTCACATGCAGTCACATCAAATCGGTGTGAGACTAAAACCACGAGGGACGAAAATTAGAGCAAGAAATAATTATCCACAACTGAAAAACCCACCTATTGCAACTTGCAAGCAATAGCCAAAAGTTAACTAAGGGGTGTTTGGTACAAGTTTTTTTTTAGGATTCTCGGGAAACTGAAAGTGGTAATCGTATTTATCCATATTTGATACAAGATTTTTAAAAGTTTTCCGAGAATATGATTTATTTTGTGTGTAATTTTTTTTGAAAATACCATCCAAAAATACCATCCATGAGGTGGTATTCTAGAATTTCTATGGCAAGGGAAAATTTAATACAACTAAACATAGTATCAAAAAAATTAACCTAATATTCTCGAGAATATTTTAGTCTACCAAACAACTTTTTGGTAACATTTCCATAAAACTCATCTTCTCATCATATTCTTGAAAATCGTGATTCTCGAATAAAAAAAATATATCATTTACCAAACACTCGCAAGAGTCACACAAGGAGCACGAGTGTTCCAAGAAAATGTGTGATGGCAATAATCCATTCTGGCACTAGTACAAAAAAAGAAGGCAAAAGCAATTCAATTTGTAAGATAAAAATTGTCTTAAGTGAAGGAAGAAGTAAGCTAAATGTCTGGCATGCAAAATGCAAGATCAAGATCATTAGAAATTGCATGGTTTGATCATCTTATCATGATCAGCACAGGGATATTCATAAATTATATAAAGACTTAAGAGTACAATCTTCTAAGTAAATCTTTTTTAATACAAGCTTCAAGTAGCAAATTCCTCTTAACATTGTATAGGGTGTCTTTATAAGCAACCGATTAAGTGTATGTTTGAGAGATATTTGTTTTAGTTTATCTTCTTCTTATAAGTAAAAGTTAGGTCAAATAAGATTTTACAAAAGCTCTTATAATAAAAAGATTTTTTTTTTATGATGAAGAAAAAAGTCAAAAGTCAAAAGTTCCTACGAGGAGTTTTTTTTAAGTACGTATCAACTTTTTTTGAAATGTGTATTTTTTTTTTTTTTGAAATGAACAACTTTTAAGCTAAAAAAATTGATGTAATCATCAAACAACTTATAACTTTATTTTTAAAGCTTTTTTTTGCAATTATGTAATATTGAGATATATAAAATCATTAATGTAACATCACCCAACAACTTAAGCTTTTGGATTGAATTGACTCTTTACATGGTATCAGAGCCTGGTTGTACCGGATTCAATCCTCACTGTCCCCACTTTCTTTCTAGTGAAATTTCTTTCTTCGCACAGGCAAGTGGCACTCGCTAATCGAGTTTAATGAGGAGTGATTTTTAATTTAAAAGTAACTTTAAACTTAAAAAAAGAGGTATCAAACAGGCTTTAAATCTTAATAAGCACAACAAGATGTGTTCCCTAAAGCATATGATGTGGCTGTATATGATGGAAAACCACCTCTAACTGTTGTTGGGTATGAGTCATACTTAGTATACTGATGAGGGTTCATATTGGCAGGGTCAACAGAAAAGTAATTGAAGTTGACTTATTGTAATTTTTTTTTCTTAGTAGTTTGGGCTTAGGCTCATAAATAGTTATTATTAGGGTTTTCTAAATCCTTTTTATATTCTCTTGTAAATCAAATTACTTGTAACGAGTGGTGATGAAATAAATATAATACAGACAAGCTAGACATAACATCTATTAGATAAACCAAAATAAATTAATCTGTCAAATCTTTTTTCCTTTCTATTTTGTTTTTCGATTTGTGTAATTGTGAATTTTCAACAACCGTGTCATTGATTTTCCAATTCCTTAAGGTGGTGTTTGGCTTGAGGCTTTTTACAACTTTTCTATGCAAATGTGCTGAGGCTTCTTGAAATGTCGTGTTTGGTGAAGGGTGATTTACTCAGAAACCCATTCATCTAAGATGCATTGGTTTTTAAATTTTGGAACCGAAAGACAGCTTTATATACTGTATGGAAAGCTTTTTCGGAGATGGTTTTTTGTTAAAAAGCTGGTAATCTCACCGTTCACTCAAATTTTTTACTATATATTACCTCCAACCAAACATACATTTCTTAAAAGTTACCTAATTTTTTTAGTAAAGCTTTTCTCCACCAAACTACTTTTTTTAACATTTTCCTATCTATCTCACTTTATCTTACTTTCTTACCATTTCCCTATCAATTCTTTTTCCCTAATATTCAAAAAATTTCTCCTCAACCAAACGCCCCCTAAAGAAAAAGGTGACGAAACAACCAATGATAACAAAATTAAGATTATGTCAATCCTTTCCTAAATACTTCCACTGTTTCTCCCAGCATCTTTTATTTCTATACAATGATTTGGGTTTCCAACTTCTGCTGTGATTTCATCATTCTTTCTAGTATAGCAGACATAAAAAAAAAAGTGGGCACCATCAAATTTATTTATTTTTTTTAAAAAAAAAGTCAGAATCCATATGTATATATTTATTTTTTATGTGTTGCTGAAAAATTTTCTGTAAAAAAAAAAAAGAAAGTATAAAAGCCAATGACTTTTCATCTAACTGGTTTCATTACTTAATTTAAAGAAAAAATATTTATCATTTTAAATGATACAACTTGTGTCCTTTCACTTTCACAAAGAGATAGAATCCACATTTTTATTTTTTATTGTCCACTCTCTCTCCCTCATAATCTATCTATTTCTCTTACTTAAAATAACATAACTTTACATCTTTTAAAATAGGGAAATATTAATCTCATGTGATAGGAGATAATAAATCTCTCCTACACACTCAAAAAGATGTGGGACCCACTTTAAAATCTTTTTTCTCTTTTTCTGTGCAGTGATACCTATATAAATTTGTAAGTGTAACATGAGATATCTTATCTCATGTTGCATAAGAAAATTTAATCCCTTTAAAATAATATAAATTTTTCCCTAATTTAAGCCTTCTCAAGGTCTTTATAGTTTTGCACAGTAAGACTAGAGACTCCAGTCTAGAGTAAATTATTTGAGACACCAGCTAATAGCTTTAAAACAGTAGAACAGTGTGCAAAGGTTTTACATAGACAATCATATAACAAGTGCACACAAAATAGTTAAATGCTTCATATAATGACAGATGGTTCACCTAGTACAATAATGAGCATAGCCACGTTAGGAATCAGTACAGTTTTGAATTGTTGGTTGGACACGTTTAGTAATTCAAATGGATAGCAATCAGATGTTCAATGTTGGGTAAGTCTCACTGTCTTAGCCTCTTTGGACTGTTTAGAAGCCGAAAGGCAACTTGACAGGGTTCTGTAAGCCCATATAGCGTTGATCAATGTCACGAAAGATTCAACAAAATTTTATATTACTTACTACTTAGTACTAAAAAAAAATTAAAAAAGTTTTACATTACTTGTTAGCTGCCCAACTCAACCCACCTTTTGTCCAAATTTGAGACTGGCTACATAAGAATTCAAATTGAAATATTGAAATATTGAAAAGTTTGAGTTTTCTTCTACATTCTCTCCTTCTTTCCCCTTCTCTCATCTTGTTTCTTAACTAGCTGGGTTCTACATTCAAAGTTAGAGCTTAAAAAGATAAGAGAGGTGTGTTTTATTAAGTCGGATAATTCAGTCTCCATATAGTATATTTAGTGGTACCACCAAATCAACTCAAAGTGTAAGTGACTTAAAAAGTATATCAAACATTTTTTTTTTCACCTTGAACTTTAATTTTGGGTAACACCAGATGTTGAGCATCTCTCAAATTATGAAATAGAATTAGGATATAATATTAATAGCTTTCTACTTTTGTTGTGCAAAGTGATATTTTATATAAAAAAGTCAATCCGTGAATTTTTTTTAATTTGCTATATTTTTTTATCAAATCCTTTATCATATTTCATTTAAAAAATTTGTCCACAAAATAGAAAATTTTAATATTAATTTTTCATCATTTAAAGTCATTATGAATGGATTTAGAGCTTAGTCTGGTAGGAGTATTTGTTTAAAAATACGACATATGAGAGTGTGTAATAACATTTTCATATATATATATAACAAAAATATATCATATCATTTTAAAAGTTTAGATACAAAATCAAAATTGCAATTCGAAGCAAATATTTTACTAAAATCGAAAGGGTTACTATCACTGCTTTAGTGACTTATGTGATCAGGATAAATGCACTTCATCATCAAAAGTAGAGGTTGCAAAGTTACGGTGCACTCCGTCCCGTACTGCTATTAATAAGTTAAAAAACGAGTTAGTTTGTCTTGTTTTATTTTTTAGAGTGGGTAAAAAAATTTGGCCTATCTTATCGGCGCGAATTTTTTTTACACTAATTCGTTCTATCCTGGCCCACTTTTAGAAGTGGGTTGAAAAACTCAACTCGTCCTATCGAACTGAGTCCGTTTTGTCGACCTTATTCAAAAGGATAGATTTTTTAATGTTGCTAAATAAACTGATCTAACATGTATAATTTATAAGTTAAACAAAGTGGGTAAAAAAAATATATGTCAATTTAAAGGGTTAGTTTTTTCTACAGTGAATATAGATAAGTTATCTTCGTTGAGTCTAAAATGATGTCATTTTAGGGTGAAAATTAAAGTATTTTTTAATTAAATTTATTTCAAAGTTATAATAATTTTTATCATTATAATTTTTTAATCTTTTAACCTAGAACGACGTCATTTTGAAAGTGAATATGAATAATTATTTGCATTATCTGTAGAAATATTAAAGCCTAATTTAAAATAGCTAATATTTTATTATTTCATCGCATATAAAAGAAGCCATTAAATTTAAATTGGGGTTGCTTTTTTTAAATATTTCAAACTTTAAAACTAACATATTCTTGGATAAAATTAAAATTAAAAAATTACAATATAACGAAAATCCACATGTTCATTTTAACTTTTAAACTTATACATTGATTGAATTGATCAGTTTATGCTTAAAAGGAATAATGATGTAAGTAAGAGTTAATCGCATTATTTGCAGGTGTCAATATTATTTTTTCACTTGTATATATATATATATATATATATATATATATATATATATATATATATATATATATATATATATATATATATGGTCAGTATCATTTTACATCAGTATAAGATACACTTTCAATTTTTTTGTGAAAAGTATATTCTTCCCCATATATATATATATATATATATATGGCTTCCTCATTTCTGGTGTCACTGCTAATGGAAAAACTTGCAGCAAATATATTTACATAAGATACGAAGTCGGATCCTAAAATTAAAAAAAAATAAAAATTACAAGATACGGAACCAAATCCTGGTGAAAGTAAGTGTTGCTGCAAATTTTCTGATCTGCAGCGACATGAGAGCTATTAGAGCCTATATATATATATATATATATATATATATATATATATATATATATATATATATATATATATATATATGGCAGGTATTCTTACACCGATGTAAGATTTAGAAGTCTTACACTCAATCTTAACCATTGATCCACTTGTATTCAATGACTCACATTACTAAAAAAATAGAGCCCTTAGATATAAATGGGATCAAAGAACAAGATTAAGAGTATAACTTACACGGGTGTAAAATGATCCTGACCCTATATATATATATATAGGGATAAGATATTGTGACACCCAAGTTATGTTACACCCATGTGACACCCAGTCAATCTCACCGTTAGATCGCTTATGTTGATCCAACGGTTATATTTATTTCCATCTTTGTATGGTCATGATTTCCCAAATTTAAAGTGAAAGCATTAAATATGGGAAATCATAACCATACAAAAGTAAAAATAAATATAAAATATTAAATTTGAAAAATCATGACCATACAAAGATGGAAATAAATATAACCGTTGGATCAACATAAGCGATCTAACGGTGAGATTGACTGGGTGTCACATGGGTGTAACATAACTTGGTGTCACGATATCTTATCCCATATATATATGGGTCCGTCGCTTCTCATGTGACTGCTGATGAGAAAAGTTGCAGCAAATTTTTAACACTAGCATACACGTGCGGATCCTAGGATACACGTGCGGATTCTATAAAAAAAAACAAAAAAAAAAACAGGATACAGACGCGTATCCTGTGTTGCTGCACTTTTTTTCTTCTGCAATCACATAAGAAGTACTTTCCCATATATATATATATATATATATATATATATATATATATATTTGTTTGTCCTTTGTAATTTTGCTTTGCTTGGTATGATCATCATTCAATTTATATTTAAGAGAATATTGCATTTTGTACAATCATATGTACCAAATTGGAGAAAAGGAAATTGCGAATTTGAACAATTATAGGGTTCTAAATTCGCAATCGAGAAATCCCTAAAAAGCTATGGTTGGGGGTTGTGATTCTGAGAGTGGCACTTACTGAGCAGAGAATGTAATTAGGAATCCAATTCCAATTCGCCGATTTCTCTTTGTCACACTTCCTTTTCTCGGTACTCTCTTTCTGTTTCCAGCTTTATGTTTTCTTCTTTCTTTCTTTATTTTTTTTCCCCAAAATTCATGAATGTTTATTTCTCTGTGGTTACTCCACGCGCAAGCTTAGTTCTCTGCTCTTGCAGGGTTTCTGAAAATTTCATGGGTTTCTGTGTTTGATGGTAACCTCAATTCCTAATAATTGATGACATAAAATAAAATAATATCATCAGTTTCATTTGCTCGGATTAAAACTGTTGTTCTTTCTGTTGAGCGATATTTGAACATGGCATCTTTCACTGTATTACTTACTGTTTGTTTGCAGCGTAGCATTATTGGTACTTGAACCCTTATGATGGTATTCATAGCGATTGAACTGTTTGTCTCACTTTTGGCGTTTTAATCTACATTCTGATGGCATCGTTTGTATCTTTGCAGGGTTTTTGTTCATATCATGAAAAGGACATTGCCATGGAGTGATGATGATGATGATGATGATGACGACCACTCATCACCAGATGTGTCATCATCTTTGCATTCTGACTCTGAACATGATAATGAAACTGGTGGGAAAAAATCCAAAGGTATTTGATGTACAACCCCTTTCTTTATCTAATTGTTTTCATAACTTGGAGAAATATATGCTGAAGTCTGATTGAATGCCAAAGTGAAACAATTTTCTGATTGTAATTATGGTCAGGTGCTTATTGTAATTATGTCCAACATTTTGTGTTTTGTGCTGTGGGTCTATTTGACAAGTATCTCAACAAAGAGAGCATCCAGATTATATCTCGTGTTATTTCAGATGTTTTCTTCATGCCTAGAATGTGGATTGACGCTCATCCTAGCTATGAAACTTTGATATAGGTAGTTTCCTTTGGGTGTTTATATGAATATTTCTGAACATATATAGAGAGAAGGTTAAGTCGGACTTCAACTAAGGGCGAGTTAAATCATCCCTTGTTAAAATTAAAATCACACTGATGAACCACTCTAATTATGTAGCAATAACCCAAAGATCATTTCGTGGTTGGCATCTGATAGAATAGAAGTGTTCTGGCTAAAGCAAAAAGATAATTGAGAGATAATAATGCCCAATTGTAGAAGAGATTGTTTGTTTCTCCTTGTTATGGTGGATAGTGATTATTGATGTAGATTCAGTTAGTTCAGGATTAAACCCATTCTCAGCTTGAGTTACTGCAAGATAGTTCCTGATCGCTATACAGTTACTTATAAGCAAAGTCCTTTGGAGGATGTGTTACTTAATTATATCCTAAATTAGAGGTGATTCTAATTTATAAACATGCATAAAAAGGATTGACTAATTTGAGGATACAATTAATTATGCTAATTTTACTTTTCGTCTTCACGAAATTTCTTGTAAGAGTTTATTTAGCATCTAGAATAGATATTTCCCAGCAAACGGAAATGAGATTATCAGGATTTTTAAACCTCCATTCACAATGTAATGACGTAGTGTTTGTTCGTGAAGGTTGCTTGTTTCAGAAATCTATATTATGATATCTTCATTCTCTGTTGCTTTTAAAATTTGACATCCTTAGAATTTTCTCACTAATTTTGTTTCTGTATGATCTTTCATTACTAGTTTTATAAACTTTATGTCTACAGGTAAATCTAGAAAGCCGAAAAGTGCTGTAATTGACTTTGAAGCACTGAAGCGACATGGATATAAAGGTGGACCTTCGGTCTTAAAGGTACCCCCACCCAAAGAAGGGGATGAGACGAAGCAAGATTGGTCGTGGTCCACTGGACAGGAAAAGCGTGTAGACAAGGAAACTGAAGAATCATATGAGCAGCGACAGAAAACAAGAGATGCTATTTCCCTAGGAGAGCAGCTGCCAACTGCTCAGACTAGGAATGAGAAGAAGAATCTTTCCTTCTCTCAGAAGGAAAAGAGGAAAAGAGAGCTTGGTCAGGCAAGCAGGGGGAAAAATTATGTTGAAGAAGAGAAGAGGTTGTTAAGGGACAGTGGAGTCTATTCTGGTTTTGATGGTTGATATGGGATTGCTAGAATCCCCTTCATATTGTAGAAAGGTACTATCTCTTGTGATTTTCTTGTACTGAGAAGAATTTGATTGTAATGGTGGTTTGTTGTGACTTAAAATTTGAAAGAAATGAATTAGGGATAATCTTCTATGATCTCAAGACAATTAGGAACTATTTTTTTTTTTGGAAATATTCCAATTCGGTTTATTGCTTCGCAACTAATCCGATTCGGGGCGGATCCAAGATTAAGGCTTTAAACTCCTCCCAAAGGTGGTACTAGGGAGATTCGACAATTAGGAACTATTTTAGTTGATAAATGATTGAGGTTAATTATTAAGCCTTTTTTTTTTTGTTACAAAAGTGAAATTAAAACGTTTTTGGAGGAATTATTTCTCATGCTTAATTTATTTGGTTGAGATTCTTTTCGAACAATACATTTTTTTCAATTTACTATAAAAAAAAAATATAAACTACGGAGTTATAATATGAGGAGAATAACAAATTCATCCAAAATTTATTACACTTTTACTGTGAGTAGTAGATAATTATAATTAATGGGTCAGTATTATTTTATATCGGTATAAGTTATATTTTCAATTTTTGTTATTGATTCCATTTAAATATAATGGGTTTTAAATTTTTAATGTGAATCATTGAATACAAGTAGATTAATGAGTAAGAGTATAAAAATATCTTGACTTATAATTAATAAGATGCAGTTTTATTCTCGGAAAAAAAGCTGAATCTGTCAAATCAGGGGCTTTAAGGCCTGTTTGATGTGACGTATAAGGCATGATAGTATAAGCTTATACTATACGTTATGACATTTTCAGTTGTTTTGTGTGACCATCGTATAGTATAAGCTTATACAACATAATCTCTTAATACATCAAAATGATATATAACTTAATCCGGCCTAAGGGTGAGGGATAAAGTCTGATAAGAGATTGATGTATTAACATCGTTAACCAATGTAATTCTCAAAAATTAATATATTATTTTAATATTAATCCATTAAAATAAAAATTAATTTTTCAATTTTTTTATTTTTTAAAATATTGAATATTTTTATTTTTATAAAAATTAATTTATATTTTGGACACACTGATCAATAAATTTTTATAAAAATTAATATCATATGTCATTTTTTGAATAATTAAATAAATTCTTTATTAAAGGGTATTTTTATTAAAAATATTTATTTTTATCATATATAGTATTATATAGTGTATTACCAAATATTAAATGATATTATCTTATACAATATATTATTTTATACAATACCGTGCCAAATGCTAGATAGTATTAAAATTCAATCAGGTCTTATATAATCAGGTCTTATACTATCAAGTCTTATACTATCATGCCTTATCTTATACTATGCACCAAACATGCCCTTAGTGAAATTATTGAACATAACAAGTTCAGTTTGCATTGGATTAAATTTTTAAGATTTTTGAGTGTAATGTTAATGGGATTTTATTTTCTTATGTTGCATTAGAATTGTTTTCTTATGGTGTGATTCAATTAATGGTAGGTCTTGTATTTATTTAAAAAAAAATTACACTCAAATTGAAGGATCATAATATGAAAAAACATTTTTCGTGCAATATGAAAAGTGTTTTTTTCAATGATAATATAAGAAATTCAATCTTTGATTAGGTGATCCTTTTCCTTCCCTGTACATGTGATACTGGCACCAACCTTATTGAATTGAGAAAGGTCATGTTGGGAGCCTCGTAATATATAAAAGGCCAATTCGAATGGATTAAGGGTATGTTTTTGGGACATTGATCATACTGCCACGTGTTCAAAAATTATTTCTCTAATTGTCACGCTTCCAAAATATTTCTTTAGAGTGTCACGCAGCCAAACTCACTAAAGTCCATAGCATGTTTGGTGTGTCCACGAGTCACGATGTTTAAGGCCACCAAACTTGTTGTGGGCCATAACAAATTTGGTGGTTAAAGTGTCAGCCTACTCAGACTTAAAGTGAGACACATGGCAAGCCCCCACCAAACGTGTTGCGGATCATAGCACGTTTAGTCTACATTGTCAGTCTGCTCTAAGTTAAAGTGGGATAGGTGGTGAGCAACCACAAAATGTGCTGGAGGGGTATAACACGTATTGTCTGCATTGTCAGTCTGCTCTGGGTAAAAGGGGACACGTGACAATCAGCCACAAAACTTGCTAGGGTGCATAGCATGTATAGTGCAACGAATTTAGTGATATAAAAACCCACCTCCGCACCTCCCATATATCGATGCAGTTATAATTATCTAAAGAAGACAATATACAAGAACTTGAGATTACAAGGTCAAAATCTGTCTCGATTGACTGCTATATGTGCTTCGAGTAAAGAGAGTTGGGTTCTAGCAGTCAACATCCCTCCCTTCCTTTCATTCCATCGACATTAACAGGGAGCCGTTGGCGAATCCTGAAAATAGGTATGTGTCCCCCTCACCATCCCCACCCCCACCCCCACCAATGTCTACAATAATGGTTCCTGCCCACGACATGTAGAATCCGACGTGGCGTATGGACAGTTCTAACACAGAGGTGGATGAAGGTGTTGTTCTGGCCCACGACATGTATTATACGATGTGGCATACAGTCAAGTTTTTTTTTTTTTTTTTTACCATTTGAATTGTTCATGCTATACCCGCTAGCACGTTTTGTGGCTATTCGCCACATGTCCCACATTAAGTCAAAGCAAGGTGATAGTGCAGAATAAACGTGTTATGACTCGCAACATGTTTGGTGGGAGCTTGCCATGTGTCTCACTCTAAGTCGGAGCAAGCTGACACTTTGACCATCAAACTTGCTATGGCCAGCAGCGAGTTTGGTGGCCTTAAACATCATGACACGTGGGCACACCAAACGTGCTATAGGCTATAATGAGTTTAGCCGCATGACAATTTGAAAAAATATTTTGAACATGTGGCAATTAGGGAAATAATTTCTGAAAATGTGATAGTACAATAACTATCCCTATGTTTTTAGGAGGTGTTCAGGAGCGAAAAAAAAAAAATCAATCATTTTAAGTAAACATTCATTTAAGAATTTTTTAAATAAAAGGAATAACATGAAATTATTATTTAATTTTCCAGTTATGTTTTATTCAATTTTTAAAAGTATTTTATATATTTTTTTAACCAAGAAAAGAGTCAACCCTTCCCTCCATTCTCCATCCAAACATTTGCTAAATGTTTTAGGCACTGGCGATTTAATTTCATTTATTAAAACTAAAATTTTAACTAATTGTCAGAAGCCAAGAGTTGTACTTAGCATATAGTTCCGACAATCACATAATTTAAAGTGTTAGAAGGGAAGCTATCGTAGAAGAAAAAGAAGATTTAGAGATCTATCGGAAGAATATCTAAAAATGAAGCAATTCCTAGCTTTGTTATTAATGATTGGAAGAACTACTTGCATTATTGTAAAGTACATTTCATCCTCTGTAACATGATGATTTGGGTTACAAAGATTGTTCAACAAGTAATCAACTTCCATGTGTCGGTTGTCCATCTGCGTATAATTCCACGTTCAAATGATTACGTCACTCTTCAACCATCACGGCGAAAAGTTATAATCCATGAATGATTTTATTGATCCTGCACAAACACAAAACTATAAGATGTACCATTGTGTTTATAGGATAAGGTAAACCAACAAATGAGGAATTTCATTTAATGATAGCTAAAACCAAAAATTGATGTATTCGAACATAAAGTGAAGATACATTGTCATTTTCAATTGTATTAACATCTAAATACATTTTCAGTTTTCCATCTTTCTCATTTTTACCTATTCAAACAAGCAGACCCTAAGTATTATACATTATACCCGCACAAAGAAGTAAACATCAAAACAGAGCATAAAATGAAATGATGTACTGAAAATATAAAAGCACTAATAATATTGCAAGTACAATCAGGCCATGGCCAATGTGAAGAATAGAAAAGGCAACTAACTAACCTTTACATTGAAAAGGACACTGCCATCAGAAACCTGTTCACCCACTGTAACTCGAAGCCCGTGAACATAGCCAGAAGATGGTGCCTTTACAACATGCTAGAAAAAGTACAGAACGTTGTTGGTTATAACTTCCGGAATAAATGATAAAAAGAAGTCACAGAGGAGTTTCCAACATTTTAAGGAGCAATTGTACAAACCTCCATCTTCATTGCTTCTAATACTAACACAGGTTGTCCCTCTTCTACTCTTGTCTTGTTATTCGCTAGAACCTTGACCACCAAGCCTGCCATGGGTGCCACAACAGTTCCTTGAGGGTTGGCTGATGTTTCAAATTTGGGTTTATATTGGGATTCTTCATCCTCAGACAACTCGAGACCTTGTTTTTCTCGGAAATAATGATGATAGGACTCTTGCCAAATATGAATATGCCTTACTTGCTCCTGAATCCCAAGGAAAACTATATCAGCTTTATTAAGAATTTTATTTGACAATCAAGAAGGATACAGCACCAAAATATTTCACCAAATCAATCCACAAAATACTCTAAAATCATCTTCTCAGCAGAAGACAAATACCTTTGTGTAAACTGCTAGATTAACATCTTTGATTACACCGTCAGCTTCAACTCTAAAATAGTGATCTTTCACATACGTTGCTTTGGCTTCTAAAACAGGAGATCCATTTTCTTCTGTCTGGAAGTATACAATATCATCTTGAGTCAAACTCTTTAAAGATTTTGTGGCACAATAAAACAGGAAAAAATAATAATAATAACAACAACTATTTCATATGGTATACTAAGATGTTACCTCAATCAGGTATCTCCCGTCAGGCTGATAAGTGATGGTAAGCTTCAATATCTTTGAGCTACCACTACTATATTCATTATCCCACTCAAGTTCTATTCTACGCTTAGCTTGATGATGGAGCCTAAATGGTGGAGAAGCATACCATATAGGGAGTAAGTTGCTGCCCGCTGAACACAGTAACAAATGTAAATACCAAGGAGATTTATAAAAACAACTCAACATTAAGCAAAAAAAAAAATGGGACAATTTACCAGGGAGATTTCTTGCCAATATGAAATGCTCTTTCTCAATGAGACAAGCAGCCACAAGGGATGCACTAAGTCTAGCAGCTTCATATGCTTCTTTGGCAGATACTGGATTGTCAACACCACCAACAAAGAGGTCTTCTTTGTAGTTATCAATAAAGTGAGTCTCCACATTGCCATTTTCAAATGCCCTGTGATTAGCAAGCTTTAGAAGAAAGTTGACATTGGTTGGTAGACCCGCAACCTGTGGAAGAAGATATTAGCAATTTAAATGTGGAGCAAGATTTCTAATAGATGGAATACAGGGAGAAATAATTTTCGATCTAAAATGCCTCAGTTTCTTACATGTCTACACACTATATATAACCCCCACCCCACCCCACACCCTCCCCACCCACCCCCAAAACACACCCACAAAACACACAAAAACCATGTCCACCCTTGGTCCCAAAGAAAACAAATACAGGATTGAAAGTCACATAACATCTAAATACGGAAAGAGTTCAATTTACTGCAAAAGCCTCAACCACAATCATGATATGATAACTTAACAGTTCATTATAGCAAAGGCCAAAGGCAATACAAAAATTTAAGCATACCTGAAACTTTGACAAACAATCCTTCAGTTTGACCAAGGCTGCAGCACGATTTTCCCCCCACACCACAAGCTTAGCAATCATTGGATCATAGTGCATGCTAACAGCATCTCCTTCTTTAACTCCAGTCTCCACACGGACTGCCAAAATAGAAGATTTCAGCAAGTAAAAAGACAGGCACACAAATCTATCTTTAAGTTTTGTGTTCATCCAACTGGAGAAAGTGGTTAAGTTTTCAGATCCACCACAAATAAATTACTATGCTAATTTTGTGTAACTGACCTGCGGATGAGACTGGAACATGATAATGATGTAGAACTCCTGTTGCTGGAAGAAATCCTTTTGGAACATTTTCAGCATAGATTCGAGCTTCAAAAGCATGGCCTGCCATCAAAACACAGAATTATAATATACAGAGACTTTAAAGTGTCTGCAATTCTGCATAACAGATGGATCTCTTACATATTCTAGCAATAATATAAAATAATTGACAAGCTCAAAATCATTAACTATTGGCTTATAACAATTTTCTACATGTTCTTTATTTTTATAAACACCAGTTCATTTGGCATCATTACTGGGTAAAATTTTGAGGAAGTCACTAAGATGACCTTCTCCAGCAATTAGACATAAATACAAGCGAGAGTTTTTTCTCCTTGCAGAGTATATAATGGAATTTAGGCTTAAATACTAATATATGACTTCCAATCACCCAGTTTACAAAAAATTAAAAATTAAAAAAATCATATCTTTAAACCTGTAGACACCAGTCACAGAATATTTTCCATTTTGCGGCTCAGGAGAAACTAACCAACCAAATGTAGAAGTAAATATTTAGTCAACCATAGAACCATCCAACTGTCAACTTCAATCCATTAAGAAATCATTTAATATGGAAATAAGCAAAGCCAACCCAAAAACTCATCTCCACACACCCATTCAAAAAAGGAAAAGGGATGGGAGACAAAGAAATTAAACCAAAAAAAGAAGAGAGACACACGAAAAGCAGAATGACCTGATATGGGTACTTGTGATTGACTCAATGGAAGAGCTTCTCCATTGGCAACGTGGATTTGCCATTCAACAAGATCTTGACCAACAATCATCTCTGTGACAGGATGCTCAACCTGTATAAACATGCCCCATGTTATACTTTGTAAGCCTTAATTCTAGGACAAAGTGACTGTAAAAATCAATCCAAGCACCTGAAGACGGGTATTCATCTCCATAAAGTAAAACTGGCCAGAGACAGTATCAACTATAAACTCCACAGTACCAGCATTGTAATAATTAACTGCCTTCAGCCATCAGAAAGAAACATGAAATCAGTGGATGATATTGAATTGAATGAAGATATTAGACCCACAGGAAGATATGGGATAAATGAAAGGAAACAACTCCCCATCTCTCAAAGATATTTCAATAAATATTAGTTATGAGTACAGTTTAAAATTAAATTCATGAAAGAAGACATGTCCATAAATTTAGCATATTGAAATCCACATAATCAGACACCAAGCGAGAAAATAAAGCAGAAAAAGAAAAGGCAACTAATGTCTTAAAACCTGCCAAAGACACCATATCATTATTTCTAAATGAATAACTATATAAGTAAAATAGTTGAGAGGTAAATACTAAGTATGTATTAGACATATGTGAAAACCCTTACTGCTAAACTCAAACAATGAATTTCATTGTCCAAAATTTTTAGCACAGAATTTTTAACATTTGAATATTTTCTCATTTTAAGCATTGAATGCATATGAAAATAAACTATTGTTATATAATAAAATGAATGAGCATATATTAAAGGAAAAAGTTAACATAAAAATAATAATATAGGAAGTAGAACCCAGAAGGGGAAGTCACTGCTGAAAGCATTCAGTAAACCCCATTCGCTGAATATTTCTGCATTTTTACTAACTTTTCTTGTCAGTATTAATAAATACCGCTATGGTGCTAACATTTTTCATTTCGGGTTCTTAAGTGAGTTAAACAAGCCTAAAGTCTAAATTACCGCAATACATTGGTTGGTTGTGATTCAGAGAAGAATGCGTTGTGAAGAAATGTGCAGAAATAGAATAGTTTCTTTTTTTGTTTAATGTTACATTAATTATTGTACTATTGAACTTCTCCTTATTATACTGAATATTACAGTAATAAGAATACAATACTAGAAGACAGTGATATTCGCCGACTCATTTGACAAATTTTAGGGAGTCCCTATGTGTTGGTGTTTCAAGGCTGCTGTTGATGTCCTGTTTTTTAGGAGTTAATTAGTTGTTTTTTAAATTGATTAGTCTTTTGTTCAGGAGTTTGTTTACTGCATTTTACTGTTATTGTTTTGTTAGTTTGTTGCTGATTTTGTGGACCAACAAAATCAGCTGGTTAGTGGCAACCGCATGAGCTCAGTTTTGTATTTAAAACAAATTCATTAGTCAGAATAAAAAATAAGCTGTTGCACAATATCGTTTCTGATGTTTGTTTTTCTCATAAAAGATCAACATTGGTATCAGAGCCTGGTTGATCTTAAGGGGCTGTGAGTGACTTGAGAAATTAATGGAGGGAGGATCGAGTGGTTTTTCAGCAATGGCTCCACCAATATTCGATGGAGAAAATTATCAAGCATGGGCAGTGAGAATGCAAGCCTATCTAGAGGGTTGCGATTTTTGGGAAGCTGTAGAACAAGATTATGAAGTTGCTCCCCTTCCTGAAAAATCCAACCATCAATCAGATCAAGTTTCATAAGGAGAGGATAACAAGAAAAGCAAAGGCAAAGTCTTGTTTATATGCTGCTGTCTCACTTGCCATTTTCAGCAGAATTATGGCTTGTGAATCAGCTCAAACTATTTGGGACTTCCTCAAAGATGAGTATAAAGGAGATGAGAGGATTAGAAGCATGAAGGGGCTGAATCTGATCACACAATTTGAGAGATAGTAGATGAAGGAGTCTAAAACAATTAAGGAGTATTCTGATAAGTTGGTAAATATTGCAAATCAAGCAAGAGCTCTAGGCACTGACCTCTCTGATAATAGGCTAGTGCAAAAAGGTCTTGTCTCCTTGCCCGAAAGGTTTGAAGCAACCATTGCATCTTTAGAGAATACCAAGGATTTGTCTCAAATCAAGTTGGCAGAATTGCTAAGTGCTCTGCAAGCACAAGAGCAGAGAAGGTTAACGAGGCTTGAAGGAAGTACAGAAGGAGCTTTGCAGGCTAAAGAACAGCATGATGTAAGATGGAAGAAATGAGGTGGTTCAGAAGCTGCTGCAGGAGAGAACAATGCAATCAACTCTAAGAACAATTGGGGCGAGCATTCCTATTGTAAACATTGTGGAAAGCAGAATCACCCACACTTCAGATGTTGGAAGAGGCCAGATGTAAAGTGCAGAAAGTGTCATAGGCTTGGACACATTGAAAGGTTCTGCAAAGAAAAGGGAGATCAACAGCAAGGTGAGGCACATGTTACAGACCAGCATGAGGCAGATCAATTATTTGCTACCTCTTGTTTCTCCTCTAGTGCTCCATGTGATAGTTGGCTTGTTGATAGTGGTTGCACAAACCACATGACAAGTGATGAAAAGCTATTTAGAGACCTTGACAAGTCATTGCAGTCAAGAGTGAGAATTGGAAATGGAGAGTATCTAGAAGTGAAAGGTAAAGGGACTGTAGCAATAGAGAGCTATGTTGGAACTAAGCTGGTTTCAGGTGTGATGTACGTGCTTGATATTGATCAGAATTTGCTGAGTGTGGGGCAGTTGGTAGAAAAGGGATTTAAAGTGATATTTGAAGAAGGGAAGTGTTTGATCTTTGACTCAAATGGTCAGGAGCTGTTCAGAATAAAGATGCAACAGAAGAGTTTTTCTCTAAATCCCCTTGAGAAGGAGCAAGCGGCATTCAAGTGTCAGGCTAGTGATTCAGAAATATGGCACAAAAGGCTGGGGCATTTTCATTACAAAGGCTTACTATTCATGCAGAAGAATGAAATGGCAACTGGGTTACCAATCCTGGAGGAGCAGATCACAAGGTGCAAAGCTTGTTTTTTGGGCAAACAGACAAGACTTCCTTTCAAAGAATCCACCTGGAGAGCTACAAAGAAGCTACAACTAATTCATACAGATCTTTGTGGTCCTCACGTGACTCCTTCACTAAATGGCAGCAAGTATTTTCTTATCTTCATTGATGATTATACTAGAATGTGCTGGATTTATTTTATGAAGCAAAAGTCAGAAGTTGCTGAGATATTTCTGAAGTTTAAGAGATGGGTTGAGACTCAAAGTGGCTGCAAAATTCAAGTCATCAGATCTGATAATGGAACAGAATACACTTCACAAAGGTTTAACATTTTCTGTGAGGAAGCTGGAATTGAGCATCAACTTACCGTTCCTTATTCTCCACAGCAAAATGGAGTTATTGAAAGAAAGAATAGAACCATTATGGCAATGACTAGGTGTCTGCTGCATGAGAAGAATCTACCAAAAGAATTTTGGGCAGAAGCAGCAAACACAACTGTTTTTTTGTTAAATAGACTGTATACAAGGGTACTGGAAAAGAAGACACCTTTCAAAGCTTGGTTTGGTTTCAAGCCATTTCTAAAAAATTTGAAAGTGTTTGGTTGTCTGTGTTTTTCTCACATTCCACAGGTCAAGAGAGACAAGCTGGGAGAAAAAGTTGAACCTGGAATTTTCATTGGCTATAGTCTGGCGTCAAAAGCCTACAAGATCTATCAACCACAGACAAAGAAGGTGATCAATAGCAGGGATGTTCAGTTCCTAGAAGATGAGCAGTGGGACTGGACAGATGAGCCACAAGCAAAGCATAAGGAGGTCTCACTGGATTATGATGAGCTAGTAGATGATGATCCAATTAGAGGTACCAGATCTCTGACTGATATATATCAGAGGTGTAGTGTGGCTGTTTTGGAACCTTCAAGTTATGAGGAAGCTAAAAGTGATCAGAGGTGGATGAATGCTATGAAGGAAGAGTTGGCTATGATAGAAAAAAATCAGACATGGGAGCTAATAGAAAGACCTGAGGACAGGAAAGTGATTGGAGTAAAATGGGTTTTCAGGACCAAACTCAATCCTGATGGCTCAGTGAATAAGCATAAAGCCAGGTTAGTGGTGAAGGGATATGCACAGGTTTGGGGAGTTGATTTCTCAGAAACCTTTGCTCCGGTTGCAAGACTAGATACAATTAGAATGATTCTTGCCTTGGCAAGTTAGATGTGAAATCTGCTTTTTTGAATGGAGAGTTGCAAGAGGAGATTTATGTTGAGCAGCCAGAAGGCTTTGTCACACCAGATCAGGAGGAGAAGGTTTATTTGCTGAGAAAAGCTCTCTATGGTTTGAAGCAAGCTCCTAGAGCATGATACAGCAAGATGGATGAGCACTTGCTGGGATTGGGTTTCATAAAAAGTCTTAGTGAATCCACTTTATATGTCAAGAAGTTAGCATCTGACTTAGTGGTGGTGTCTCTTTACGTGGATGATATGCTGGTAACAGGGAGTAATAATTCTCAGATTACTGCATTCAAAAGGGAAATGATGAAAACGTTTGAAATGACTGATCTTGGTGAGATGTCATATTTTTTGGGGATGGAGGTTAGACAAACTGAAAATGAAATTTTTATCTATCAAAATAAGTACTTGAAGGAGATTCTGAAAAGATTCAACATGGAGGAGTGCAAGAGTGTAAGTATTCCAATGGGTCAAAAGGAAAAGTTTCAAAAGAAAGATGAATCGGAATCTGCAGATGAAAGAGTTTATAGGAGTTTAATTGGCTGCCTTATGTGTCTCCCTGCAACTAGGCCAGCCATTATGTTTACCGTAAGTGTCTTGTCTAGGTTTCTTAATTGTCCAAGTGAACTGCATATGGTAGCTGCAAAAAGGGTGTTAAGGTACTTGAAAGGTACTCTTTCATATGGAATCAAATTTTGCAGAATTCAGAAGTTTAAGTTGCAAGGGTATTCTGACAGTGACTGGGCTGGATCAGTGGATGATATGAAAAGTACTTCGGGTTATTGTTTTACATTTGGGTCAGCTTGTTTTTCTTGGTGTTCAAAGAAGCAGGAAATAGTGGCCCAATCAACTGCAGAAGCTGAGTTCATTGTAGCTACTGCAGCTGTAAACCAAGCATTATGGTTGAAGAAACTGATGGATAACCTGCATTTGGAGCAAAAAGAAGGCATAGAAGTATTTGTGGATAATCAAGCTGCTCTAGCTATTTCACAGAATCCAGTATTTCATGGAAGAACAAAGCATTTTAAGATCAAGTATTATTTTTTGAGAGAAGTGCAGAAGGCTGGAGAAGTGAAGCTAATTGTACTGCAATTCAGAAAACCAAATTGCAAATATATTCACCAAGTCATTTCATGTTAGTCGATTTGAATTTCTCAGGGAGAAGAAGCTAGGAGTGTGCAACACTTGATCCAGGAGGAGAATGTTGGTGTTTCAAGGCTGCTGTTGATGTCCTGTTTTTAGGAGTTAATTAGTTGTTTTTTAAATTGATTAGTCTTTTGTTTAGGAGTTTGTTTACTGCATTTTACTGTTATTGCTTTGTTAGTTTGTTGCTGATTTTGTGGACCAACAAAATCAGCTGGTTAGTGGCAACCGCATGAGCTCAGTTTTGTATTTAAAACAAGTTCATTAGTCAGAATAAAAAATAAACTGTTGCACAATATCGTTTCTGTTGAAATATATAAAACCATTAATGTAGCCTCACCCAACAATTGGTTCTTTACAGTTTCTGATGTTTGTTTTTCTCATAAAAGATCAACACTATGATCTTCTCTCTCTCAACAGATTGCTTGACACCAAATAGCTTTCTTATTTTTCCTTGATAACCTTTCAAGTGATCTACAGTTTTAAAATGCACAAATTCAAATATTGCCAAGAGAAGACACAACAACAACAAAAGCCTTCTCCCACCAGGTGGATAAGATAAGACACAGCACTTCATTTAAAAAGAAGGTAGAGAAACAACCATGCTATATCCAGAAAAACAACGATTCAGCAAAGTGTTGGCATGGGATTTTGCCAGCAAGTGAACATGGTTAAACAACATCACATTTTAATGCTACTTTAATTAACTAGGCAACATAATTTGTATAATTAATATAATTTCGCTGACATTGACATTAGATATTACTAGAAAGCAAATATTGATACCTTTTTGGAGGAAAAGAAAAAAATTGATAAAATTCAAAATAAGTCCAATCCCGAATACAAGTTATCTGAAGGTCTTCATTCCTTAGCAGAAGTCAATGAACAAATGACTTCAGATCCGTCAAAAGCTTGATGAAGCTATTGCAAGTGGCTAAGATAGTACAGTTTAGCATTTTGAAATAAAAGGACCTCACCTTTGCTGCAGATACAGCAGCTTGGCCCAAGTGCGCACGAAAATCAGTAGAAATATTTGGCTGCAAATGTATTAGCACAGGTTCACAACTCCAGCGAAATTTATGTGTGTGTATATATATATATATATATATATATTAAGGACATGCAATGTAAGCCTTACAGCTGGAGCTTCTTCAATTATTTTTTGGTGTCTTCTCTGCACACTGCAATCTCTCTCATACAAATGCAGAACATTACCATGCTTGTCCCCAAATATCTACGATGTCAAACAGAAAAGAATCTGTAACAAACTCAAGTCAAAAAGACATGAACATTTTTTGTTGTTGCCCATTATTTTAATCCCGTTGTTCCATTAAAAATATGAAGAAGTGAAAACATAATATCAGGACTAAAGAATATCCCCTATGAGGCACTTTAAATTTTTCAGAAGAAAAGTAAGCAACCAATGAAACTTCCAGGAGAAATATGACAGCAGGAATGATAAAATCAATTTGAATACTTGGACTTCAATGTGCCTTGGCCGTGTAATATACTTCTCCAGCAATATCGTGTCGACACCAAAAGAAGCAGCTGCCTCGCGCTGTGCTGCTAGGAACGATTCAACAAATTCATCTGGAGTGTGTACAATCCTCATACCCTACAATATTCACACAGTCCAAATTTCAACAGAATGAAATTGTAAGCTCATGAGCAACAAAGACTATCTTTTATAATCTCTTTCTCATCCGTTTTCACCATAAAGAACTGTAATTCTTAGTATAAATTTTCAACTCCTAAACATGTAGAAACCTAAAAAGAGTTATTACACATTATAATAACGATATGCATTATTGATCACTTATCAAAGAGAATGAGACGACTAAGGTTCACAGTATCATAATTACAACATGATATCAGCAACCTAAAACCATCACAATCAATTTGAGAAGCATAGACACCCGCGAAAACCCACATTGAATCGGACTAAATGCATAAGGCAACACATTTCACAAAATTGGCCAAACACATTCACAATTAATTATCATCCAGCACAGAGAGTAAATAAATTGACTAGAAAAGAAAGAAAAGTACCACACCCCTATGGAATAACTTGTATGAGAATAAATATCAAGGTTCAAAGCACCTTTCCACCGCCTCCATGGGTTGGCTTGATTAGGATAGGATACCCAATTTTATCCGCTTCCAACTTCATTCTATCAATATTTTGTTCACTTCCATGATATCCAGGCACAAGGGGCACCCCAGCAGCCCCCATTATTCTCTTCGAAGCACTGATATATTCACAACAACAAAAAATTTGATCAGCTGAATACACGCTTTATAAACATTAACAAAATGCAAGAAATGAAAGTGTAGCATACCATACCTACCTTTTGTCACCCATATCTCGAATAGCAGAAGCTGGAGGACCAATAAACGTAAGACCCTTATCTTCACAAAGCTGAGCAAATTCAGCACTTTCAGAGAGGAATCCATATCCAGGGTGGATAGCCTAATAACCAAAACACATCATCCTTTAAAAAAGAACCCCTTTTTTTAGTTTTTTAAGTTGAAAATGAAAAAGGAAGAGAAGAAGTATAATAGAGTTGACCTGCGCACCGGAACGTATTGCAGCATCAACGATGGAAGGTGCATTCAAGTAACTGAGTCGAGGTTGTGGTGGACCGATTCGTATAGCTTCATCAGCTGAGGTCACGTGCAGAGAATCCTTGTCGGCGTCGCTGTAAACGGCGACGGTTCGAATCCCGAGCCTCCTTGCTGTCCTTGTGATCCTGCAAGCTATTTCCCCTCTGTTCGCTATTAGAATCTTCTCTATGCGCTGTTTCTTCCCCTCCGAGAAGCCTCGCACGCGCAAGTGCACGTGCGAGTGCAAGAGAAAGTTGCTGCAATTGCTAAGCTTTCTGCGGAACAACATCACGGAAGCCATGGCCTGGTTTGGAATGCAAGACACTGACACTGTTTTGGTGTTATTTTAAGGCATGGGCAACGTTGTTGAGGGTAGTTTGGTACAATCGAAACAATGAAATGATAATTGATAAGTGTGCTGTGCTGTAATGGCATGGAATGCGATATGGATGTCGACGATGATGTTGGTCTTATTTTAAAGAATACTGTCAAAGCCTCTCTTTTTTTCTTTTTTAATTGGCGGAAGCCTAACTCTAGTCTGTAGTCATCCACTAAATCACCTTTTGAAATGGGCCTGATTTTATTGGGCTTTAAATGGGCCTGAAGCAGGTAATCTTCGATGAATTGCAAAGTTTGGAAGCCTGCGCATTGGGTGGAACCGTGGAAGGAATATCAAACAGTTGTTGGGGTGTGGCCCACTGGATTCTTCTTCCCATGTGCTCATGTCTTAATAGGAAAATATTTCGGTGTTCATCTTGGGCCAATGCTCGATACATCATTTGTTGTAGGATTCGTTTTTCTTTTTCTAATTAATGTTGACCAAAACCATATTGTTTTTGGGATTGAAATCATGATGTGTAGAACTTTAATTTATTTCAAGGTTATAGTAGTTTTTATCATTCTAATTTCTTAACTTTTCAACCAAAATAACGTTGTTTCGTTGAATATTAGACAAATTTTTTTAAAGTAACATTAAATATTTTATTCCCTTTTGTATATGGGGGGCGGTTATATTTATCCCTATTTTAGGCTTACCATTTTATTGGTTATTGTTGGATCAAATTGAAATCAACGATTGGAAAAAGAAAATTATTGTTGACTTAAAATTGATCAAACAATAATCAATCAAGCAGTAAGGGTGGTAAACCTAAAATAGTGGTATATAAGTATAACGTATCTCTTATTATATATGGTAAAAAAATAATATTTTTATACTATTTTCATTTTTAAAGTTATTTTTATCTATATTTTATATTTTTCTTTCTTTTTTAACAAAGAAATAAGTACTCCTAGTATATGAAAATTGAGCTCTTTATTTAGGGATGTTCAAAAAATTAAATCAATTTTTCAAATGAATTATATTATTTTGAACTGCTTTAAAAATTGTATTAATCGTATTCACTTTTAAGAATGTGAAAAAATCAAATGAACCGGATCAAATTATGAAGCAAAACGAATCGAACCACATTTATCAAAACCAGTGAAGAATCCAACTTTTTTTTAGACTAATTCAAAAATTAAATCTATTTTGAAATCAATTTAATTTATCCCAATCAAATTAATTTTCCAAAATAGTTCTTTTTATAGTTCCAAAATAGTTCTATTTATATATTAAAACAAAAAAAAACAAAAAAAGAAAAACAAATCATTGATATCCAATTTACTTAGACTAGTAGTATGATGACCAATCTTGTCAAACTTTGAGTTTCTATGTAGAAAGGAAAAGGGGTGTTAGAAACATAAAACGTAGAAATGACATGAAACGTAAAGTTTCTACTTTCTACTACTTAAGGTCCAGATACAAAATTATATATATGCATGTAAAAAAATAATTACATAATGAACATATGTGTTGAGCCACTTATCTATCTAAAAAGGAAAATTAGTTTTGATAACCAAGTATCAAAATTATAAACAGTGATAACTAACAAATAATAGATAACCAATAGGCTCTAACTGCTTCATACACTCTGCAAATTTTGGATCATCGCTCAATAGGATATAATTTCACTTCTTTCAATGCACACAATGATCCAAAAACACAAAATGATTCTTATAGCATAACTGTTGTAAATATTTGTTATTTTATTATTATTAGTATTTGTTGTATTGGGCCAAGCCCATTAGGTCAAGTATTAGGGTTTTCATTCTCTATAAATAGAGATCTCTTTGTACAGATTATTTATACAATTCAATAATATTTCAAATACCCTTTTCTTTCAAGTTGGTATCAGAGCTCTCGATCCTGAGGGCTCTGCTTCCGCAATTACCGTTTCTCCTTTCCTCCTCTCGCCGCCAATCAGCCGCCACCGGAAATTTTTTCCGGGGACCTTTTTTGGACCGAGAGGACCTGTTTTCAAACCTTTTTTCTCTGATCTATCAGTTTGTGGACCTTTTACAATCAATTGACGGCCGGATCTCTTAAGAACGACTCAAACCCACTACTGTTCATCACTGGAACAGTACTTTCTGGTGACCTTTTGGACTCCGCTCAGCCACAGAAGGGACCGCCACCTCCGGACGACCTCACGGTGAAAATCCCAGCTCCGGCGGCCGCCGCACGCGCTCCCACGCGCTGCCACACTCCCGGCGAGTGGGGCCCACTCGCAGACACCTCCATCGGCGCGTGACTGTTTCTTTCCAGCTCCGGTCAACAGAGTTCTGATCGTCTCTTCATCCTCTTCCTGGATCTGTGATTTTTTCTCAGATCGGACGTCGTTTGGTATTTGTTCCGTATTTTTTGGATACTTGGTGCTATTCTTTGACAAGTTTTGTGCAGTATGGCCTCTTCTCAAAGGAGTTCATTTACCAAGTTTTCTGATGGTGCATCTTCTAGAAGAGATGATCGATGGTGTTCTTATTGTAAAAGAACAGGTTATATCAAAGATCTATGTTTTCGCCTCCATGGAAAGCAATATGTCTTAGAAAAGATGGCAAGGTTGCGTGGTCAAGCGCATTTTACTTCCTCTGAAATAACTCCTGCACCTAATAAGACCCAACCTGCATTTCGTCCAGATGAGTTGGAACGGCTCCGAACCATTCTTGATTCTATGAGTATGCCATCTGATACTAGTGCTTTGACTATGACTGGTATGAGCTCCAAAACTTATTCTTTCTTTTCTTCATGTAATGATTTTAAACATTCTTGGGTTGTTGATTCTGGTGCTACTGATCATATGGCTTGTTGTGCTGACTCCTTTACTTCTTATCATCCTACCATTGGAACTCATACAATAGCCGTAGCTGATGGCTCTCATACATCAGTTGCGGGTTCTGGTGACATAAACTTACAGCAGTCCTTACATCTTAAGGATGTTCTTCATGTTCCTAAACTCTCCACGAATCTTCTTTCTATTCATAAAATTACAAAAGATTTGAATTGTACTGTAACCTTCTATCCTACCCATTGTGTTTTTCAGGATCTCGCCACGGGGAAGACGATTGGTAGTGCTAAAGAGCAAGGTGGGCTGTACTATCTGGTGTCACAATCTCCTGCAAATAAAGTAACAGATCACATCTTGATGTCTCATGGTCAATCAACTGCTGATTCTTTGATTTGGCTTCATCATAAGCGCTTAGGTCATCCTCCATTTAGTTTACTCAAATCTTTATTTCCGTCATTGTTTTTGTCTAAGTCTGTTGAGTCTTTTCATTGTGATGTTTGTGAATTTGCTAAGCATCATCGTGTGTCTTTTCCTTCTAGTATTACTAAGAGTGTTGAACCTTTTGATCTTATTCATTCTAATGTTTGGGGTCCCTCTAAAGTCCCTCATGCTTATGGAAATAGATGGTTTGTTTCTTTTATTGATGATTGCACTCGTGTAACTTGGATGTACTTAATGCGTGAAAAGTCTGAGGTACCACAACTGTTCTTTCAATTTTATAAAATGATTGAGACCCAGATTGGTAAAAAAATCAAGAGACTAAGAACAGATAATGGTACTGAATATGTTAATCACAGTTTTTCCCAATTTATAAGAAATAACGGTATGATTCATGAACTTACTTGTGTTGACACCCCCCAACAGAATGGGGTTGCTTGAAAGAAAAAATCGTCACCTTCTTGAAGTGGCTCGTGCATTAATGTTTCAGACATATGTACCCAAATACTATTGGGGAGATGCTTTTCTTACTGCAGCATTCTTGATCAATCGTTTACCCACTCGGGTACTTGACCATGTAAGTCTTGTTCACTCTATGACTTCTTTTTTCCCTTCTATTCCAGCTATGATGAGTCTTCCTCCACGAGTGTTTGGGTGTGTTGCTTTTGTTCATGTTCATAAACATCATCGCAGTAAGTTGGACCCTAGGGCTATTAAATGTGTTTTTCTTGGTTATGTTCCTGATAAGAAGGGCTACAAGTGCTATCACCTTAGTAGTAGGAAAATTTTTGTTTCTATGGATGTTACATTTCAGGAATCTGAGTCCTTTTTCCAAGGTCCTCATCTTCAGGGGGAGAATCCTTCACCAGAAATCTCATCACCTCCCTTCTTTGAGTTTGAATCTTCAGTGTCTACTCCTTTACCTATGTCAGTGTATCCTCCTCTTGGTCCTGTTCCTCATGTGTTTGTTCCTCCTGTGTCTAGGGGTGACAATATGGGTTGAGCCCGGCGAGTCAACCCGCTAACCCGCCAAAACGGGCGGGTTGGGTTGAGGTTTTCAACCCACCTCAACCCGCCCCACCTGAAAGTGGGTCAAAACGGGTTCAACTCGTCGTGGGGCGGGTTGACCCGTCGGGTTATAATATATATATATATTTTACAATTTGATAGTATTTCATTAATCCTTAAATTTTTGTGATATCTAATTTTTTTTTTACTCTTAGTTCTTCCTAGAAAAAATAAAGAATAACAATTTTATTTATGACAAATGTTATCTATATATAAATTCCTAAAGAATATTTGACAAATATTAGTATACATTTAAGATTGAGACTAAAAAAATATAGAGAAGTGTGAAATAAAATAAAATAATATTAGAAAAATTCATAAAATACAATTTACTTTTGAATTTTAAATAATTTTTTTTAATTGGCGGGTTGGTGGGTTGACCCGCCAACCCACCGTAAAACGGGGTGGGTTCATTTTTCTAACCCATATTTTTTAGCGGGTCAACCCGCCCCGCCCCGTTTTTGGTGGGTTGGTGGCGGGGCGGGGCGGGTCAACCCAAATTGCCACCTCTACCTGTGTCTGATCCTCTTGTGTCTGATCCTCCTGTGAGTAATCCTCCTGTGACTGATTCTCCTGTGATTGATACAAGTACACCAGAGATACGGAATATTATGACACCTGAAAGAAGGAAACAGCTCACATTGTCTCAGCAGCAACCTCAATCGTCTGAACCACTGGTAAGTCCTGAATCTCATATTTCTGATCATGATGTTTATACTTCTGATTACTTACTCATTACTACTGATTCTGATGATTTACCCATTGCTCTTAGAAAAGGAAAAAGAGCTTGTCCCAAGAAATCTTGTCCCTCTTGTACTCAATACCCTATCTCCTATTTTGTTTCCTCTGCTAATCTTTCTGTGCAGCACAAAAGCTTTGTTTCAGCACTAGACTCTATTGCAATCCCAAAATCAGTACATGAAGCCTTGAAAGATAGGAATTGGGCCCAAGCCATGCAAGAGGAAATGAATGCGTTGGAGAAAAATAAAACATGGGAGGTTATTGATAGACCTAATGGAAAGAAAGCAATAGGGTGCAGATGGGTTTATGCCCTGAAATATAATTCTGATGGAACTCTTGAGAGATACAAGGCTCGATTAGTTGCCAAAGGTTACACTCAAACCTATGGCATTGATTATGAAGAAACATTTGCTCCAGTTGCAAAGATGAATACAGTGAGAGTCTTGTTATCCATTGCTGCCCATTACAATTGGGATATAAATCAATTTGATGTGAAAAATGCTTTCCTCAATGGTGAGTTAGAAGAAGAAGTCTACATGGAAATCCCGCCTGGTTTTGATTCTGTGAAGGGAGAAAATAAAGTTTTTGTAGATTAAAAAAGGCCTTGTATGGATTAAAGCAGTCACCTTGTGCCTGGTTTGGAAGGTTTACTAAGGTTATGATGACCTTAGGATACAGACAGAGTCAAGGAGATCACACTCTTTTCTTCAAGCACTCCCATAATGGGAAGCTTACTGTGCTCGTTGTATATGTTGATGACATTATTATCACAGGTGATGATTTTGTGGAGAAACAGATTCTGCAAACACGGCTTGCCTCTGTGTTTGAAGTCAAAGACCTTGGGAAACTGAGATATTTTCTAGGGATATAAGTAGCTCATTCAAGGAAAGGAATTTTTATTAGCCAGAGGAAATATGTTCTTGATCTTCTCAAAGAAGCAGGAAAGCTCGGGTGTAAATCCTCTAATACTCCTATTGAGCAGAATCACAAGATAGGCTATGAAGAAGAGAGTCCTCCAGTTGATAAAGGACAATATCAACGACTAGTTGGGAAATTGATATATCTGGCTCATTCTAGACCAGCCTAGCTTATGCTGTTAGTATTGTCAGTCAGTTTATGCACGATCCAAAGGAGAGACACATGCAGGTAGTAGAGAGAATTCTACAGTATCTTAAAGCTACTCCTGGTAAAGGATTGTTATTCCGACGTGATGGCAGTCTCTCTTTAGAAGTTTACACTGATGCTGATTATACTGGATCCGTGACTGACCTTCGTTCTACCACTGGTTACTGCATGTTTCTTTGCGGTAACTTGGTGACATGGAGAAATAAGAAACAAGATGTGGTCGCCAGATCAAGTGCAGAAGCTGAATTTCGAGCTATGGCTCAAGGCGCATTTGTGAGTTACTGTGGCTGAAAATTATACTTGATGATCTCAAAATAAAATGTGAGGGACCTATGAAGCTGCTATGTGACAATAAGTCCGCTATTTGTATAGCTCATAATCCGGTCCAACATGATCGGACTAAACATATTGAGGTCGACCGCCATTTCATCAAAGAGAAACTTGATAGCGGGTTGATTACCACTCCATACATTCCCACTGGGCGTCAATTAGCTGATCTATTGACAAAGGGACTTCTTTCAGGCAGATTTCAAGAACTTACTAGCAAGTTGAGAATGATAAATATCTATTCCTCAGCTTGAGGGGGAGTGTTGTAAATATTTGTTATTTTATTATTATTAGTATTTGTTGTATTGGGTCAAGCCCATTAGGTCAAGTATTAGGGTTTTCATTCTCTATAAAGAAAGACCTCTTTGTACAGATTATTTATACAATTCAATAATATTTCAAATACCATTTTCTTTCAAGTATAACTTATAATATAATTGTAGCTTTATAAGACATAATTATAAAAGACATATATCCAAACAAAAAGATATCAAGATACTATGCATATAATTTAGGAAAAATAAAAATTGGGTTTTTTTTTAATTTCTTTTTTGTAAATCTTTATTTTTTATTTTTTTCATTTTAAGTAAAAACGGTAAAAATATAAGTTTTTACCATTTTTACACGGTATTTTTATCAGTTTTTATCAAAGACCATTTTTATTTGCGTTTTAACACGCATTATTCTAATAAAAACATAAGTTTTTTTTTTTGTTTTTACGTTAATTTTTTATAACAATATGATGACAATAAGAGTCTTTGATGAGCTTTCGGATTTTGGTAGCTTCGATGTTAGGGATGGGGACATCACATCTTCCCATTGACAACGCACACTGTACGGTGTATTGGCATGTCACGGGCCATTCCACAATAATCTCTTCTCATCCCTAATAATTAACAATTAGGCAATTCGCTTTACAAGTTTGTATCTATGTCGAGGAGGACCCATGGACAACCAATCTTCGCCTATGGTAACGGGATCCTTTTAAAAACCTTTCACCAAACATATAGTATATCATTCAACAGAATAATGATGCATGCCCCACGAGTTTGAAAAAAATGTATGGATTGGTGGTGAAAAAAAAAATAAAGTTAACTAGGGTGTCATTTTGTAGATGGAGTAGGTCTCAAACCACAGTCACTTAGTTAGAAGTTCCAAGAGATTAATGCCTTTCTCACGTCTTTTCTCCTATCCATCAATTGTTATGATGACTGTGATGATTATGATGTTTTGTTTTTACTTCCTCTTTCATCACCAAAATGAGTCATCTTGTAAGAATATTACTCGGCTGTCTTGGTTTCAATTTGTTAGACGGTCGACAAAGTCAACACCAAAGAAAATCCTTTCCACTACACTTTTTATTACTTATCCATACCTTTATATATAATATAATATAATTTATTAACATGTACTCTTGTAACATATATTAAATAATTAAAATTATTAAATTATATAATTATTTAGTATTTTTAAATCTTAAATATATTTGAAATTATTTTTATTTTTACTTTTATCTGAATTCAGATAAAATATAATTAATTTGAAAGTGCAAATATATGTACATTTTCCAAGAATTTATTAGTTCCGCACTTAAAACTAATTTTATTCAATACAAAAGTTCAAATAATTTATTTTTATTTTTTAATACAGAATACAGAACAAACAACTAATTTTACTGTAAAAACGTGGTTTGAAGACGGCAAACTTGAAAATCCTTCAAAACACACAGGCAATTAGTCAATTTAAGAGCCAAATAGTTTTGTGAATGTAATAATTTTTCTTGGTGCTGACTTTTACAACTAACTGTAAGTAGATGTATCTAGATTATGTGGAAAAAATATGATACATGTGATGAATTATAATTATTTTGACAAGCCATATTCATAGGCCCATGTGGTTGGATCTATTTTAAGAGCTCAATTCTAGATCCTTCTAAAGAATAACATAGGATCCCTTTTATTTTTTTAGTATGCACTTTGCCCTTGCACACGAGCAGTGAGATCAGCATGCCTAGCCTTAAAAGGTTAGGCTGGCTAAGTAGCAGTTTTGCACATTTTCTCTCCCACACTTAAGAAAGATTTCACTACTCTAAATACTCACCTTCTCTCGTAGAAGAAACATCTTGTGGACACAACTTTCATGCCATGACCTTGCAATAATAAGTCACCTTATTCATCTCACATACACTCCTCTTTTGATGTATAACACCATAAGAAGCCTCTATGGTGCTTTGATCTCTACCGTTGTCTATGAACACTTCTAGATTGACATATTTTATTTTTTATTGGACACATCTATGAACTCCTTACAATTCAGTAATCATATAAAAGTGAATCAATGGTAATAAAGAAAGAAAAAATATATTAAAATAAATAATTATAAAATAATAATCATTAATCCACCTTTGAATAATTATAATCTTTACACATTAATATATTTGATTTTTTTTTTCACACGAAGAATCCATTTCCGTAATTAGATAGATTGAGATCGATAGCACCCATCTCAACTTTGCATTAAGCTTTATGACTTAATAGGCACAGAATTGTGCACGTGAAAATTACTTCGCTGTCATTAATACTTCATCAACGCTTGAGCATTTGCAGCCTCTTTACATTTTTTTTAAAATAAATTTTTTAATAAATGCACACACATGAAATTTTCTAAATGGAAAATCACACATTTAATGGCTAGGAACCTCGACCACATAAGACCATAAGTTATCGAGTTTTCTCTGGCTGATCCCTTTGTTTTTTATAAAAAAAAAAAAAATTAATAATTCGTTTAATATTTGATAAATATGTTAACTAAAAAATATATTTAATATTTTGATAAAATAAAAATTATTTAATATTTTATTTATTTAATATTCTCTCATTTTTTATTAGACACTTTAAAGAATGTTTTTCTCATTTTATTTTTATTTAGAATACCAATGAATTATTAATTTTTTAATTTTACTCTTGGTAGCAAAAAAATATTAATAAAGTGATACAATAAAGGATAAAGATGTTCAATATCATTAAAATCTGAAAAATTATTTAATATATTATTTAAGTGATTAGTATATTGAATGAAAGGTATTAAATGTTGTTTAAATAATGCTAGGTAAATTATATTTATTATGTAGATTTAATTTTGATATTCATGTATGATCAATAATATTGCTGCAGAGCTCTCTCTCTCTTTTTTTTAATATATCCATGTTAGTTATTTCTTTGAGGCGAGTCGGTCACATGTATTTTTATAAGCTTCAATTTTTTGAGTTGACTATAAGGGGGCGTTTGGTTGGGGGAAATTTTTTATGAATAATAGGGAATAAGAATAGTAGGGAAATGGTTGAAAAGTGAGTTTGGTAGGAAAATGTAAAAAAAGTTATTTGGTTGAAAAAAATATTATCGGGGAAAATAGGTAACATTTATGAAGTCTATGTTTGGCTGTAGTAAAATATAGATGGGAAAAAACGATGCTATTACGAAAATACCCCTGTTTTAATTTTTTTTGAAACAAACATCCTACCCTTTACCTTCAAAACAAGAAAAAATCTGTGTCTTTGGAGAGTATAATGGTCGTTTGAGATATTGTCTACACAGTGCCTTTGCCGGTTTTCACAAAAAACCACCTCCAAGAATTCTTTCTGAACAGTGCCAAACACCATCATTCCACTTGCATATTCAAAATGCAATGCAATTAGGATTGGTGGAGATTTAGACTAAATCTATGGAACCAAACGAGTGCTTTCCGGAATGTTTCCTTCGGATGCATAGAAAAGTTTGAAAAAGAACGCAACCAAACACCACCTAAGACTAATCTTTAATGAGGATTTAGTTACGGTTAAAACTAATTGTCCCTCCTCAAAATTAATAATGCAACTTCGGGATGGAATATTTGAAGGTATTGAGTGTGATCGGGTACTCTCCTTCTAAAGGAATGTTGATAGACTCTTGCTATGTCCATTGCCAAACTGGAATGCAAGAGACATGCATTGAGAAATGACTCTCCACTTCTGGCCAATACAACAATAGCTAAGGCAGTGGGAGGCTGGTTTTTTTATGAACGAAGTTCTTTCCATCAGATAGATTCCGCATACCCTTGCAACCCTACCTGTCATAACAGTGTTTTTTATCCATAAATCCATCCAGGAGTATAGAGCATTTAAGCAATATAATATATCATTTCTACAAACTACTCTTTTTTTAAATAAAAAAAAAGGTGAAATGAGTTTATTAGGTAATAAAATTTTAAGGATCCCTTTCCTTTTTTTTTTTTATGTGTTTATTCTTGGTGTCAATGTGGTGCAGCTTTCGGTTGGTGCGAACATGTGCACACCTTTGCTTCTAATGGTTCCACTTCCATCAAAGTGGGAATGAATAATGAATATGACAAAGTTTGCTATTTGTTAGCCTTATAAACCAAAAATTCCAGTTGGTGGATCAACTCAGCTTTTATAAAGCCAAAAACCCTTTTTTTTTTCTCTTTTGCCAGATCATTGAGTATCACACAAATTGCTACCTGTCATTCTGTACATCAATCCTCACGTGAAATGATTCTTTTGTGTTATAAACGTTTTCAGAAACTCAGGTGTGGTGGATGCCAGTTGCTAGCATGGGGATTGAGTGGTGGGAGAGAACTTCGATTCGAATCTCACTTACACTATTTGGGGAGGGGCATAAGTACCGTGATCTTTGAATTCGCACTCGAATTCTGAATTAGTCTCATAGACGGCTCAAAGAGTCGAACTCGTAGGATACCGGAAGTTTTGATTCGCCTCAAAGAGATAATTAGGATCAGTTTCTAAAAAAAAAGTGTTTTCAGAATAATTTTACTTTATAAGTTCTATTTACGCAGTTTCACAATTATAACAAAAATTTCAACGAGCTATTATTGTTTAAAAGAACTCATATTATTATATAATCATGTATTACCGTATTATTAAAAAAATTAATTATAAAAATAAAATTTGAATAATCACAAAACTTAAATAAAATATTATTTGTAATATTAAATAACGGGAAAAGGAAGGAAATAAGTGTATTATTAATTATTACAAATAAAATTTATGAGATATGACTGAATTTATTTTATCTTTTCTTCACAAAATATTAATAAAAAATACAATTTGATAGGCAACTACTAATAACTTATAATGAGATTATATATTTTTTATCAGCGAAAATTACTTGAATTTAAATTTAAGTCATACAATTACAATTATCTATTAGTGTAAGTTTATTTTATATTTTTTTTTGGTTATTTTTTTTGTAACAATTTGGTGAATCATTTTCTGGTAAAAAAAATTAATGAATAATAATAAGTTTGATATCTGCTTCTTTTAATAATTGGGCCACAAGTTATGTTGAATTCGAGCTTCTTGAATCAATGTTTGGATCATGTGCAATAGACCAACTGTAAGTGCATTATTAATTATGCCAAAAGTGCATAGAAAAAGTGGCTAAACAAGAAGTTAGGATTTTGTAAAATAGTAACCCTCTGGTCACTACTAGAAAAGTGTTTAATATCGATGGAAATTTTCGACAGAAAAAAATTCCGTTGACATTATTGACGGAATTTTCCATGGAATTTGTTTTTCGTCAAAAATTTCGACGGAAAAAGAATTCCGTCGAAATTTTTCAACGGAATTTTTTGGACTTTTCGACGGAATTTTGATTCCGTCGAAGAAATTCGACGGAAAAGGAATTTCGTCGAAAACTTTTGAAAAAAAATAAAAGAAAAAAAATTATATTTTTTGAATTTTTCGAAGAAATTTTGATTTCGTCGAAGAAATTCGACGGAAAAGGAATTCCGTCGAAAACTTTTAAATAAAAATAAAAGAAAAAGAAATTATATCTTTTGGATTTTTCAACGGATTTTAATTCCGTCGACGAATTTCGACGGAAAAGGAATTCTATCGAAAACTTTTCAAAATAAATAAAAGAAAAAAATTATATTTTTTGGATTTTTTTCCGGAATTTTGATTTCGTCGAAGAAATTCGACGGAAAAGGAATTCCGTCGAAAACTTTTGAAAAAAAATAAACTTTGCGGTTTGTTTTTTATTTTATTTTTTTTAATAATACGTTAGCTTCAAATTTGAACACGCATATAATAGTTTTTATAATTAGATTTTGTTTTTTTTTGTAATTTATTCATTTCTTGGTTTAATAGAAATGGAGCTCGTACACTTTATTCAAGTGAGCAGGATCTTCCTTTAGTAAACACATTGTTTATTAATGAACTTTGTTTGTTGTTGTTGTGAACTGTATGCGTGGTAAGATATAAATTATAATATTATGAAGAATGAATTTTTATCAGTATCCTCCTTTCATTATCTACTTTACTAATGTTACTAAGGCATTAATAGATGTAACTTTCTTCTTTTCATTGTTGGGTACCCATAACTAATTTCTGACCTGTATGTTGCTAGCATTAATAGGGGTGTTCAAGGCAATAACTTGGACTGTCCCAATATCGATTAATGCTCTTATTAATTGTTACTAGAATTAGTGAGGTTGTGGTTTCAGAGCTAGTGCTTAGGTCTTTATGACTTTTTTAGTATCAAAATGGGTTTCAAATATAGTCATAAGTAACAATAAGTGGGACGGTGGAGTTGGATGATGGAATAAATGTCACTGTAGTGTGCAATTATCTGTGATGTTTTTCTGAACGCTTAGAGGAGTTTTGGTATTTATCTCTTTGCTGTTCTTTAATGCTTATAAAGGCCCTCTTTATGCGCCTTTTACTTTCTCTTTTTTGGCTTGACTTAATCTGGTTTCTAGCATTTGGTTTTATGTTCTGTTAAATCTGTATATTAATTTGGCCTCTTGTCATGTGTTCTTCAATGAACCATGCAGGTTTTGGAAGCAAATCCTGCTCATGTCAAGGGTCTATATCGTCGTGGAATGGCCTACATGGCTGCTGGAGATTTTGAAGAAGCAAGAGATGATTTCAAAATGGTAGGAATTTCATACTTAACTTTAGCATCTAAGGCCTATTGTCATCCATTTCTAAAGTCACTCGCATCCATTCCAGGTCACTCTCTAATACAACGTAACTTATATATATATATATATATAAAACGTAACTTATATATATTAACTTAACTTATATATATAACGTAACTTTTATATATATTAATGGATTAATTATATAACTAACGTAACTTTATAATATATATAAATAGATGACTAACCTAACATAGATTATTATTATTATTATTTCTTCTCAATTGTCACACTTAGTCTCTTAAATTACTTATTATGTTATATTGATGATAAGTTTCTACATGTAGTCAAACTGTGATTATGGTTTTTTTGAGTTAACAAGTTATCATTAATATAGGCACTAATTAAGTTGTTTAATATCACAATTAATATAGGCACTAAGTTGTTATCAAAAAAAAAAAAAAAAATATAGGCACTAAGTTGTTTAATAACATTATTTGCAATCTTTCTTTGCATGTACCACACATGGCTTTGGAATTGCTTTAGCATTTGAATATTTCAATGTAGAATTACATTTCTGTCATTTTCATAAAAATCAGAATATTTAGGATTCACTATGATGTGATTTTATTAATCAAACTTTCCCATCGTGGACAGTTTCAAATTGGAAGATGATGCTCCTGATGAAGAAGAAGATAGTCAAAGATGGAGGAAAAAGCCAAGGAGAATTCAAGCCAAGGAGAGTCTTGACCATGGAGGAATATTTCAAGTTTACCCACTTAAAATCATTATTCATGTGTACGAAGACAAGGATTATGATCTTAAGTCTACAAAACTTATCACTCTTGGATTTGAGTACTTGAAGTTAAATATTGTATGTGTTAGAATAGAAGGATTGTGTATTGATTTGAAGTTCAAAAAAGATTGAGAGGAAATTGTTCTGTTGAATTATGAACTCTGTTTTGCATTGTATATTGATGTTAGTTTTATTTGCTAATTTTAAACATATATACTACACCATTTAATTATGTTGTACAAGTCTTTTGTAATACTTAGCCTAATATATGATATTGACTTTTTGTGCATTAAATGTATTGATCATTAGGGAGATTTTATTTTGATATGTTACTTACTTTGATTATATTTTTTTTTCAAGTGTAATACAGAAATTGGTACTAATTTTGTAGAGAAATTTTTTTTAAAAAAATTATAATTGTTTTAAAAAAAAATTATAAATTTTTTCGACGAAATTTGTTTTTCGTTGAAAATCTTTACATAAGTTTTCGACGGAATTTCATTCATTTTCAGTGAAATTTTTTTGACAGAAATTTATTTTCCGTCGAAAATTATTACAAGATTTTTCGACGGAATTTTATTCATTTTCCGTTGAAAATTTTCGACGGAAATTTGTTTTCCGTCGAAAAATATTACAATATTTTTCTGAGGAATTTCGTTTATTTTCCGTCGAAAAATTTTGACGGAATTATTTTTCCGTCGAAACTTTCCACATAAATTATTCCGTCGTAATTTCCGTCGAAAATTTTCGACGGAATCTCTAATCCTGTTGAAAAAATCATTACCCACGAAGAAATATTCGACGACTTCATTTTCGTCGAAAATTCCGTCGATAACATTATTTTCGAAGAAATTTTAACCATTTTCGACGGAATTTTTTCGTCGAAAAAAAATCATTTTTTAGTAGTGGGTTCTTAATTTTAATTAACAAAATTCAACTCCTACAATAAGGGTCATAAGCACCCTTTTATAGACTATTTATAAAATGATCTAATATTTAAAATTCAAAATCTAAAATTCTAAAAATAAGGAAAGTTCTTAAAAATAAATATAATGATAATTAACTTCTAAAAATAAATAAATAATTATAATTATATTATTTAAAACACGTCTCAAATCTTACATCTCAAATCATGTCAAATGTGTTGTTTTTCTTTTCTTGGCAAACAAATCACAATCATATCTGCTATTTCATTTGGACTTGGATTTGATCGCAATTTATTATATTTCAACTACTGCTTCTTTTAATAATTAGGTCATATTTATTAGGCCACAATTTAGGTTAATTCTGAGCTTCTTGAATCAATGGTTGAGCCATATATAATGGGTCAATTGTAAGTGAATCATTTTCACCTGCTAAGAAAAGATTCGTCCTCGAATCTTCTTCATCTTCACTGATATCAATCTCTTTACGTAAAAACTCATAATTCTTCCTCTATTAGATCTTTACCATCAGAGTCTCCATCAATTTTATCATAGACTGTATTAACATCATAAACTGAAATTTCATCATAAGATGGATAATCATCAATCATCATAAAAGATATCATCATCATGAATTGTGTGTGTTATGATCATAGACATCAAAGTCATGAATATTTATTTGCATCTCGATATCTTGAAAAGTAGACTGATTTCCAGTTCGTATTTCTCAATATTGTCTCTATTTTAGAATCCCTAAGGGATTAACGTCTTCCTCTTCGTCATCATATGCATCCTCTAATTTCATTCCTTCTTTGCATTAAATGTTCAACTTTTTTTTTGGTAAAAATTAAATGTTCAACTTTGTCCACGCAAGTCGTCGCTCCAAATCTTGGATTGTCTTGATCTGAATCCGCACAAGTAGTCGCTCCAAAATTTAGATTTTCTTGTCCAATGCCTGCTCAAGTTCTCATTTCAAATCCTGGATCTCCCATCCGAGCTTTTCATTTTCTATGTCTCACGGGTTTACTTGATGCAGTTGTTCGTTTTTTAGAAACGAATCCACATCCCTTGCCTTCACGACTCCGCCATCCACAACCTCCACAATTTTGTTAAGCCTTTGGTTGAAGAAAACCTAATGCTTTGATACCAGATGATGCCAAAAGCGCATAAAAAATGATGGCTAAATAAAAAGTTAAGATTGATAAAAAAGTAATCCTTCGATTCTCAAAATAAGAAAAATTCCTAAAAAAAGTATAACGGTAATTAACTTCTAAAAATAAAGAAATAAATACAATTATATTATTCAACACACGTCTCAAATCCTATATCTCAAATAATGCCAAATTAGTTGATTTTCTAAACAAATCATAATCATTTATGCTGCTTTATTTGGATTTGGATTTGAACGCAATTTGTTATATTTCAAATTACTGCTTCTTTTAACAATTGGAATCACAACGCCCAAAAAAATCTTGTGCAATGGGTCAACTATAAGTGCATCAAGGAATATATAAATAATGGTTACTTTAGAATTTGACAGAGTAACATCTCATGAAATTAATGGATGCAAGATGCCTCTTCGTGGAGAAGAAAAGTATATATAGGTGGAAAATATTATCAAATGATATGATAAAGAGTCTAACAATTTTTCTCACTAACTCATTGTTGCGAGTGAGTAGGTGCACCACTACATTTACATGGTGAGTTATGTTGTGAGTGAGAGATCCTCTACATTGAAATTTATGTGCTTACTATAGAGAGACACGAATATGATCCCTTATTAGGTCTTTTGCATATTATAACTTTTTTTTTTTTTTTTTAGATTTCTCCCCCCGATATTCTCATAGGTTTTCTATGGACTAATCCGGAGTTCGGGCGGGTCTAGGAATAAGGTTTTAAACCCTTGCCAAAGATGATACTGGAGAGTGTCGAACATATGCTCTCACCTCACTTATTTAGCTCCCATGGCAAACTGAGCTATCATAATTTGGTGTAAGCGTCTTTTTTGTTTTGGAGTTACCCAACTCTAATTACATTTTTGAGGCGAGATGGCTCCCTCTGATATCTCCATATATTTTGACTCTTTGAGCCGGTTATGAGATTAATCAGAAGTAGGAGGCGGATCCAAAATGAAGATATTTAAGTCTCTTCCAAAGGTGGTGTGTGAGGATCAAACTGATGCCCTTTTTTTTTCACTACTCAACTCATTTGCTATCAAATGAGTTACCACCATTTAGTGTGTAAGCTCTTTTTAATTCAATATACACTCTATACGTTAGAATAATATAATAAGTGCGGTAAAAACATTCTATAAATAAGTGGTTATAGACATAGATATACAACGTAAGATGAAATACTACATGCATTATGTATCATCATGAATTTGAGATGTTACAGGTCCATTTTTTTATGCATTATCGTTATAATAAAAATATTATAAATGTTTTTTTAAAATGTTCTATGAATAACGTTTATTATTTTTATATTTATGATTATTGAATTTTAAACTTTTTTTTTTAGTATATGAATTTTTAATATTATATAGTAGCATTTTAATAATAATTAATGATTTAATATTAAATAAGAAGTCCACAACAAATAGGAACATAAAATAACAAAATCGCTACCTAATACTTAACAAGTCCATAGAGTTGAGACATTAAAAGAGGTCGAACTCATTTAATAATGGAAAAGTTCAAAAATCCCCTAATGATTTTGTTATTAATCACTTGTACTATTATGCTTTTTTTTTAAAAAAAAAATTCATCCAAACTCATCATTAATATCATTAGAAATTTTAACTAATCTATTTATTTTACCCTTATTAGAAGAATGGAATAAACTAATGACAAAAAAAAGGAAAAAATAAGATAAAAATGTTGAAAATTTATAACACTTATAGAAAAGACTAAAAATAAAAAAGACACAAAAAAGATTAATTGTGTCTAAATCAAAAAGAAGGAATTAGATTGAGAACAAAAAACGAAAAAAGAAAAAATGAGACCAGATATATTGAAAATTTATAACAGTAACACAAATGACTAAAAGTAAAATATATATATATTATATATATATATACCAAATAAAAACTGAAAATAGTCTAAATAAAAAAATAGACTGAAAATAAAAAAGAAATAGAAGAAAAATAAGACTAAATATATTAAAAATTCACAACACTGAGTTCTTTTTCTTGTATTTATTTTTTGTCTAATTTTTTCTTCCATTTTTTTTAACAATGACAGAGAAGACTAAAAGTGAAAAAACTAAAAATAGAAAAAAAAACCAAATATATGTAAATAAAATAAATAAAATAAAATGAGAATAAAAAATAAAAATAAATAAAAAATAAAATTAAATATGTTGAAACTTACAACAGTGATTTCTTTTTCTTCTATTTCTTTGTGTTTTATTTTTTTTCTTATTTTTTCTTCTATTTCTTTTTTGTCTTCAGTTTATTTTCTTATTTTTTGTTTAGAATTTTTTTATTTTTAGTCTTTTCTATTATTGCTGTAAGTTTTCAACATATTTGATTTTTTTTGTCCGTAAATTATTTTCTTCTTTTTTTGTTTAAACATATTTTATTTTTTTCTTTTTATTACTATTTTTTAACTTTTAGTCTTTTTCATAAGTGTTGTAAGTTTTCAACAATTTTTGTCTTATTTTTTCCTTTCTTTTGTTGTGTACGTGTTTATTCTCTTATTCTTTTTTTTTGTTTGATAAAAAGTTTATTCTCTTATTTTAAGAAGGGTAAAATAGATAAATTAATTAAAGTTTATAGTAATATTAAAGATGAGTTTGGAAGGAAGAAATCATAGAGGTAATTAATTGAAAAAAATTAAGAAGTATGTGATTTAAAACAAAGGGTTTGCTTTTTTTGCAGTTACTGCAGATAAGTTATCTGCAGTAAGTCCAATACGACGTCATTTTGGGACGGAAATCACGGTATTTTTGTAATTTTAATTTATTTCAGGTTATTATAGTATTTATAATTACAATTTTCTAATTTTTCAATCTAAAACGACGTCGTTTTAGAAGTAAATGCAGATAACTTATCTGCATTAACTGCAGGAATATTTTTCTCTAAATCAAAACCGTAAGTGTTAAAAAAAAAAAAAAAACACATAAGAGAGTTTTTAAACTTTTCCCTTTAATAATATATATTTGTTAGGATTTTCACAAAGTACTCAGTCCACTTCCTAGTGAAATACAAGCCTAATCTGACTTTGAATCCTTTGATATCAGAGTCACCCAGATCCAAGAGAAGTCCGTGGTGAAGGATCATCATCAGTGGATTAAAGCTACACCACCATATTAAGTAGGTCCAACACTATATTTTAGCTTAAAATCTTAAGGCATTGATTCGTGAGTTCTTCAATTTATATACACTTTACTTATTTCATTGTCAATCGTTATAAAATTCATCACACTTGAATATTCTAATAATATTTATAATTATTTTATATCTATATATATATAGGGTTTTATAATTCTCATTTAACATGAGAATCCAAATTTTCTTACACACCCTTCGATTTTCGTGCTGACATGGGTCCTACATATAATTTTTTCTAACACCTGGGTCCCACATGTTTTTTATCTCTACAACATGAGAATTGAATTCTCATTTAACATGAGAAAATCAAATCCCATATATATATATATATATACATATATATATATATACATATATATATATATATGTATATATGAGGTAGGATCCTTTGACACCGGTGTCAAATTTCAAATTTGACACCTCATCTGAGAGCCGTTAGATCAAAAAAGATCAATGGTGTCACATGCTGTCAAATTTGAAATTTGACAAATTTGACACCTCATCTGAGAGCCGTTAGATCAAAAAAAATCAATGACTCTGATTTGTAAGCATGTGACACCATTGATCTTTTTTGATCAAACGGCTCTCAGATGAGATGTCAAATTTTAAATTTGACACCGGTGTCAAAGGATCCTACCTCGTATATATATATATATATATATATATATTGGGGCGGCACCGCCTTTGCTTTATCCACCACAACAACCCCTTAAACTACAATTGTACTGTGTAATGTCCGCAGCACAATCCATTTGGCCTAAACAAGTGTCCTTATTTTTCTTCACACATTTTTTTTTCATTTTAAATATTTTTTTTTTTCATTTCAAATAACAAGTGTCCTTATACTTTTTATTTTTTCTGATATTTTATTTTCTTTTATTCCTTATAACATGTAGTTTATTGTATTCAACATCATTGCAGAGATCAAACGTTAACGGGAAGTCGGGAACTGCTTCGATATTATTTTAGGGTAAATATGTTATATATGAGAGTCAGTCTATCTTATATTGTGAAATAAAATTAAAGTAGATCCCATTAAAAAAAAAGTTCAAAATGAGATTTATATTGATTTTATTTCACAACATAAGATACATTTTCTTATGTAACATAAAATTAGTTTTACTCATTTTTTTAATGGATAATAATATTTATTGTTTCCAATAATCACCTACCAAGGTTTGGTAATTGCTGCATTTGATTTTTATTTGGCAAAATCCCAGAAGCCTAAAATTAAAAAAAAAAAACAAATTGAAAATGGAAATAGTACCTTCTACCTCATCAATCACCCGTTTTCAGTGTCAAAGTTCAAAATTATTTCCAAAATTCTTATCCAATTAATTACTTAATCACCATAAAATCAAATTAAGGCAATACATAAATGTGAGTATCATATTCAAGATTATTGACTAACTTAATAGATATGTTTTCTTATAAGGATATTTTAGGTCTAATTTTAATACGAGGAGAGATATTCTCACTATAAAATTTTTTTACTACCAACTTACTACCTATCTAATCACCATTAGATTAACATTTTTTCTTTCTTTAATTTTTTTTTTTTTTTGTATAACTTCTTTAAATTTTTTTTAACATTCTCTCTCTTTGATCCAACGGTGATCTGATGGCTAGTAAGTTAGTAGTAAAAATTTTTAGTAGTTAGAATAGGGGAATGTTATACTTACAACTTATTTTCTTTACAACCTCTTACAACCATATATCTTAACCGTTGATTTCCGCCAATCAACGGTTATCATTTATTGTGATTTAATAATTAATTAATAAATTTAATTTGTGAAAATTTTAACCGTTGATTAACGGAAATCAACGGTTAAGATATATGGTTGTAAGAAGTTGTAAAGAAAATAGGTTGTAAGTAGGGGTGAAAGTGGGCTGAGCTGGGCCAAGCTTTGCCCCGAAAAGCCCAAGCCTACGTCAAAAAATTTCAATTTGGCCTGGCCCAAGCCTAGTATGAGTCTAACTGTTAGCTTGGTTTGGCCCGTTTATAAAAAAACAAATGGTCTGGCTTGACCCGTTAGCCTGTTAATTTTTAACTTCCAAGTAGAACCATGAATCAACTTTACAAAGTACTCAAATTCAGTTGCTACACCAAAAATCATAATTTCAACGTCTAAACAGAATCATGAATCATAACAAAACTCATACAATATGCACTTAAGTCATTTTCGAAAGCAAAATGCTCAAACTAAATAACATATATTTCATCAGATCCAATAAACAAATCCATACTATGTAAATTAAAATAACTACATGAATCCAACAAACAAATCATGATGTTTGTAGTAAGGATAACTCTCCCAAAAATCATTTAATATATTCATTTATACAATCTAACATGTTGAGATGTTGGTTCCTCCTATAGAAGAAATAAAATAAGATTTCTATTAAAATATAGTCGAATATAATTAAGTTATAAATAATTGCAATTGATTAAATTTATATCTTTTTTTTTTTTTTTATAATCAAATTTATATCTTTTGTTTTTTCTTCAAGACATACTTACTCTATTTTATTTTATTTAAAATAAATAGTACAATATAGGCTGGTTGTGGGCTTATAGGCCCGGCCTTTTGAAAGTGGGCTTACGGTCTTTTTATTAAACAGACTTTTTTAAGGAACAAGCCTGGCCTATTATACAAAATATACTAGGTCAGATCTGGCCTGATGTAGGCCGAGCCGTATGCCACTGTAGGCCGGCCCGGCTCAGTTTCTCCCATAGTTGTAAGTATAACCTTCCCCGTTAGAATATCCTTTCTCTTTTAATATTACATGAAATTAAGGTATTTCCCTAAAAAAATTTAAGGATACATCATACATGTCTAAAGTCTACCTATAATTAAAATTTTCAGTCTAAATGTTTAAGGATAAATATTTAAATTTTTAAAATATAATAATTAAAAGAAACTCTTAATTACGATAATATCTAAAAAATTAATCTGCTAGCAATAATTTATAAAAATAGCTCAATGAAAAAAACCTAATAGTTAAGAAAATGAATTTTAATATAATCAAATATTAAATGCCAATGAGACATCAATATGCAAAAAACGGCTACTAATTACTAATTTAATTCATTTATTCAATTAAAGGTAAACAATAAATGCATTTAATACTTTTGAAATTATAACTTTTGAAATAATAAAATTACAGTTCTACAAACGAGTGTTAAAAAGACTTTTATTAAAGATTAAGCAAATAATATTCAAATTTAAATAATTTATTTAATATTTTTTTAATTCTTAATAAGCGTCTTAAAAATACTAAATGACATTTTTCATAAAATTGGTGAATTAATATTTTAAGAAGGTTAATTAACATACGGGCTTTATATTTCTCATGTGATAGGAATCAAAAACTTTTCTTATGCATACTCAACCAAAGTGGAACCCATTATGAGAAAGAGAAAAAATAAATCAAAAAAGTAAAAGCACGTGGATTGATGGGTGAGTAGGAATTTATTCTCCTCTCATGCAACATGAGAACTTCGTTACCCTTAACATTATACCTACCAATTTATCTGTCATAAAATTATTAAAATTGGGGGCAGGATATTCTTACACCGGTGTAAGAGTAGAAGTTTTACACTCAATCTTGACCATTGATCCACTTGTATCCAATGGTTCACATTACTAAAAAATTTGAACCATTAGATATAAGTGGAATCAGCGGACAAGATTAAGAGTGTAACTTACACTGGTGTAAAATGATCCTAACTCTTAAAATTGATATTTGAAGAAGGTTTGATAATTTACCTACCAATTTATTTCATTTTTTGGTGTTTACTTTTCTCGCTCCCTACTTTTTATTTTTCTTCTTTGATTGGCAATTTCCCTTTCACTGCTAGTGCTCAGGATAGTATATGCTACGCAGCATAAAACTTAAAAGACAAACAAAGCAGAGTAGGAGAGAGAGAGAGAGAGAGACACAATCACACAGACAGACAACATTGTGTATTGTGAAACTGTGTTTGTGTGCATAACACAGAGATCTAACCAACATGGGGTGACACAGAATTTTTTAAAAAATAAAAATAAAAAATCAATAAAGAATAAAAGCAGCTGAACTTGTTCATCGCCGCCGGTGGAAATCAGAACCCAATAACACAAAGTTTCAATTTTTACTTCAATTTTTGGTGAGTAACTTGATATCTGAATTATAGGCTTTTTGTGTTTCTCTTCTTGAAGAATTGATCTCTTTCCCATGCTTGTAACTGTAACCTCCTCCTCCTTCCCTCTGATCACTGCCTGTTCTCAATTCAGTTCTCATTTTTTTATTGATCTCTAGTTTCTTCTTCTTCTTCTTCTTCTTTTTTTTTTTGTGAATTTTAAGTTTAATCATTTTGGTTTGATTGATCAGGTTGTTCCAATTGTATGGTTTCCATTTCATGCATGATCATCATAATTATTGTTAAAATTTGATAATAGATTGTTGATTTGCCAAATTCTAATACTTTTTATTTTAGTTTTGGGTTTTCTGTTGTTTTAATTGGATTTTTTTTTTGCTTGATCAGGTAGTCTGTGCTCATCAGATATTTGTTCATTCAGTTTTGGAACTTGAGGTCCAATTGATCAGGTATTTTTTGTGCTGCTTCAGATCATTTGGAGAGAAAAAAAAAAGGGTGTGACTTTGATTCATCTGAAAGTGAACTTTTGTGTTCCTTTCGTTTTTTGTTTTGCATCTTTGAATCTTACAAGTATTAATTTCCTACAGCATTAGAAGACAAAGTGCTGGTGTCCTTTGCTGGAGTGATGGCGACTCTGTCTCATGCAGATTCAAGGAGAATGTATTCATGGTGGTGGGACAGCCACGTAAGCCCCAAGAACTCAAAATGGCTCCAGGAAAATCTAACAGGTAATGCCTTCTATCTTTGTGACTTTGGTTGCAATTCTGTTTAACATGTTCACATAATTATTTTTCCTGACTTGGCACCTTCATGTTTGGAGATTGAATTGCAACTTTTATTGTTTTCTTATCCAATGGGGAAATAAATGTTTCTGGCATCAAACTGGAAATGAAGGCTAATTGACCTTTTTTACCCCCTCTTTTATTTCTTTGCTATCTTATATAATTACTGAGATTGATATGAGGCCTTATAAATTATAGTTTAAAAATAAATTTTCTGCTAAAAGCTTTAGAATATTGGACTGGACAATGGAAGTATATTTCATCTTTGGTAATGTCTGGCACAATGATATAATCTGGTTTTAATTCGCTTCCAGTTTCACTTTGGAGTTTACTGGCAGTCATATGATGCACTCAAGTTGAGACGTATAGGCGATATATCGATTTTGATGGAAGAATTCTTCCAAAACTGAGGGCTTGTTTGAAATCTGATTTGAAAAACAGTTTTTTGATTTTCAGAACAAAAAGACCCGTTTGGTAAGGCCTGTTTTGTAAAAAAATAAATTAAAAACTGTAATTTTTTTTAAAAAAAATCAAATTTAGAGAACATGTCTGAGTTTTTGGTTTTTAACTTTCAAAATAAAAAAAAATAGAAAACACATGTTTTCATAACTATTCTACAAAAGAACAAAACAACCAGAACACAATCAAAAAGACCCTCATGTCTGTATTTGTATACATCTTTTTGAATCTTCTTCAAAATTGTTTTCCTTTTATAACTATAGATGTTGAAAAATGAGGTGACATGATTTAGTCCTTCCTATAGGGACATGTTACATGCACTTTGTGTGGTAGTCTGTTAATATGTTAAACCCATATCTACTTCCTTTATTACGTCTTTCTTTTCAATTATATCATTTATTTGTTAATCACTCTGAAAGACATGAAAATATTTGATTTTTCTGTTATCATCGATTTACTGCCCTCTGTCTTTAAACAAACGTGAACTTATCACAATGATATATCCTCTTGCGCAGATATGGATGCCAAGGTGAAGCAAATGATTAAGCTTATTGAAGAAGATGCAGACTCTTTTGCCAGGAGAGCAGAAATGTATTATAAGAAACGCCCAGAGCTTATGAAATTGGTTGAAGAGTTTTACCGGGCATACCGGGCACTGGCTGAGAGATATGATCATGCAACCGGAGTGATCCGCCAGGCCCATCGAACCATGACTGAAGCATTTCCTAATCAAATCCCTATGATGCTGACAGATGATTTACCTGCAGCTTCTCCCTTGGAGACTGAGCCACGTACTCCAGAGACACACCACCCTTCACGTGCATTTCTTGACACAGATGAATCACAAAAGGATGCTTCTGCTCATTTCCATGCTAAAACAGGTTTAAAACAGCTCAATGATCTCTTCATACCTGGTGAACATATAAATCTTGCGAAGTTTGTAGAAGGGCATGCTAAAAGGGGGCTCAATTTTCTTGAGACACAGGAAGAGAGTAGCGAGCTAAACAATGGAAGCCATGATACTAGCGCTCAAGTCTTGTCTGAGTCCGAACGCATGACAAAAGCTGAGACAGAAATTTTGGCCTTAAAGAAAGCCCTCGCTAAATTAGAAGGTGAAAAGGAAGCTGGCTTGCATCAGTATCAGCAGAGTTTGGAGAAATTGTCTAATCTCGAGTTAGAAGTGTCTCGTGCAAGAGAGAATTCTCAAAGTCTTGATGAGCGAGCAAGTAAAGCTGAAGCTGAAGTTCAAGCCTTGAAGGAAGCCCTCTCCAAATTACAGGCTGATAGGGAAGCTAGTCTTCTTCAGTACCAGGAATGCTTGGAGAAAATATCTAATCTGGAGAAAAATATTTCTTTTGCTCAAAAGGATGCAGGAGAACTTAATGAGCGAGCTACTAGAGCTGAAACTGAAGCTGAGTTCCTAAAGCAGGACCTTGCTAGAGTAGAAGCTGAAAAGGAAGCTGCCCTTGTCCAATATAAACAGTGCTTGGAGACATTATCAAAACAGGAGGAGAGATTAGAAGAAGCTGAGGAAAATGCAAGAAGGATTAATGAGCAAGCTAATATAGCTGAAAATGAAATTGAAGCTATGAAGTTAGAAGTTACTAAACTTAATGAAGAGAAGGAAGATGCTGCTCTCCGTTATCAGCAATGCTTGGAGATAATTTCCAGTTTGGAGCATAAACTCTCTTGTGCTGAAGAGGAGGTGCATAGGTTAAATTCCAAGATAGATGATGGGGTTGAAAAGTTACACAGTTCTGAACAGAAGTGTCTTCTCTTGGAAACATCAAATGACACTCTGCAGTCTGAATTGCAGTCTTTGGCACAAAAGATTGGGTTTCAAAGTGAAGAACTTAGTGAGAAGCAGAAGGAATTAGGTACACTTTGGACTTGCATACAAGAGGAGAGATTGAGATTCATTGAGGCTGAAACTGCTTTCCAAACTCTTCAGAATTTGCATTCTCAATCTCAGGAAGAGCTTAGATCTCTTGCTGCTGACCATCACAGTAAGGCAGAAATACTGGAGAATGTGGAATCACGTAGGCAGGCTTTAGAGGATGAAGTACACAGGGTCAAGGAGGAAAACAAAATTCTAAATGAGTTCAAATTTTCTTCATCTTTGTCCATAAAAAATTTGCAGGATGAGATATTGAAATTGAGGGAGACAATAGAGAAACTTGAACAGGAGGTTGAGCTGCGAGTTGATGAAAGAAATGCTCTTCAGCAAGAAATTTACTGTCTTAAAGAGGAGCTTAATGATGTGAATAAAGAACATGAAGGTACGATGGAGGAAGTCAGGTCAATTGGCTTAGACCCACAGTGCCTTGGCTCATCTGTGAAAAAATTGCAAGATGAGAACTCAAAGCTGAAGGAGACATGTGAGGCTGACAAAGATGAGAAAGCAGCTCTTCTGGTAAAATTGGAAATCATGGAAAAACTGTTGGAGAAAAATTCTGTTTTGGAGAATTCACTTTCAGACTTGAATGCTGAGCTGGATAGTGTCAGAGAAAAGGTAAAGGTCTTAGAAGAATCATGCCAATCTCTGCTTGTGGAGAAATCAACTCTTGCTGGTGAGAAGGCCACCTTGTTTTCTGAGTTACAAGTCACAACTGAAAAACTGGAGAAGCTCTCAGAAAAGAACAACCTTTTGGAAAATTCACTATTTGATGTGAATGCTGAACTTGAAGGATTAAGGGTAAAATCCAAGAGCTTAGAAGATAAATACCAGTCACTTGATCATGAGAAGTCCAGTATTTTCTCTGAAAAAGAAACCTTAGTTTCACAGTTGAACATTACTCATCAAACACTGAAAGATCTTGAGAAGCAACGCAGTGAATTGGAACTAAAGCATTTGGAACTGAAAGGAGAAAGGGAGTCTGCACTTCAAAAGGTAGAAGAGCTACTGGTTTCCCTATATTCTGAGAGGGAAGAGAATTCCAGAGTTCTGAAATTGAATGAAAATGAATTGGCTGAGAAGGAATTACAAATTCATATTCTACAAGAAGATGCAAATTGCCAGAAAAAGGAATACGAGGAGGAACTGGACAGAGCTATACATGCTCAAATTGAAATTTTCATCTTGCAGAAATGTATCCAGGATTTGGAGAAAAAGAACTTCTCCCTTCTAGTGGAGTGTCAGAGACTTTTGGAGGCATCCAAAATGTCCGAGAGAATGATATCTAAATTGGAGTCTGAAAATGTTCAAAAACAGGTTGATGTGAATTCTTTGTCTGAGAAAATTAGAATCCTAAGGATTGGGCTGCTTCAGGTTTTGAACACTCTTGACATTAACGGCGTGCATTTCTGTGAGGATATGCTTGAAGAAGACCAGATGCTTCTGAATCATATACATGGAAAGCTTCAGGAGAGACAGAAGTCTTTTGACACAATTTTCAATGAAAGTCAGCAAGTGGCTGTTGAGAATTCAGTTCTGATTACATTCCTTGGGCAGTTGAAAGTAAAGGTAGAAAATCTTGTGACAGAAAGAAGTACCCTTGATGAGGAGTTCAGGATTCAGTCTAAGCAGTTCTTGGCATTGCAAACAGAGGTCGAAAAGATATTGGAGAAGAATCAGGAGTTAAAGTTGACAATAAGCAAGGGAGAAGAGAGAATGGAAGTAATGACAACTGAAATAGACAATCTATGCAAACAGCTGTCTGACTTGGAAAAGAGTCACAACAACTTACAGGAAGAAAGTTGCAAGGTATCTGAAGAGAAAAAATCCTTGATGAGAAGATTTCTAGATCTAGGTGAAGAGAAAAGTAACTTGGAAGAAGATATTTCTGTCTTGATCCATGATACAATAGCTCAATCTAATATGTCTCTGATTTACCAGAACATTATCTTTGAGAAACTCCTGGAACTTAATGAGCTATGTGAAAATCATGATAAACTTGTGGCAGTAAATAATGACCTTGAGGGGAGATTAAATACAACGGTGCACAAATTAGAAAATGCAGAAATGGAAAATTCACATCTTAGAGAGTCATTTGTAAAGTCGAATGTTGAACTAGCATTAGTTGAATCTGTAAATGATCAATTGAGTTGTCAGATTAGGAATGAAAAGGAAATGTTGAGTCAAAAGGAAATTGAGCTTTTGGAAGCAGCCGAGACGCTTCGTGCTTTACACACGGAGAAAACAGAATTGCAAATAATGGTGGAAGATCTGAAGATTAAGTATGATGAGGCCAGGGGGATACTTGAAGAACAGGCTAATCAAATTCTAAAATTGTCCTCAGATAAGGATCATCAAAATGAAGAGCTTGGATACCTTTGTGAAGTGAATCAGAAGTTAGAGTCTGAAATGAAGCACCTACATCAAGAACTTGGAGAAACTAAACTGAGAGAAAAGAATCTGAGTTATGATGTACATAAGAGAACAAATGAGATTGAACAATGGGAAACTCTGGCTTCAACACTCTATGCCGAACTGCAGACTTCTTCCGTCAATGAAGCATTATTTGAAGGGAAGGTCTGTGAGCTAGCTGATGCATGTGATAATCTTGAACGCAGAAACTACTCCAAAGACATGGAAAGTGAGCAGCTAAAAGAAAGAATTTGCAAGTTGGAAGGTGAAAATGGAAGACTGTGTGATCAATTAGCTGCTTATGTCCCAGCTGTCAATGCTTTGAATGATTGTGTAACATCTCTGGAGATGCAGACTCTTGTACATGCAAAACCTCATGACTACAAAGAATCAGAGGTATTAACGTATTATTTAAGTATTTGGTTGTGACTCTCTTGTAGTTTCTGTATGTGTGTGATTTCTGTTGGGGTAGGACATTTGACAGGTTTGGGGTGGGTTAGATCCCCGTACTTGTTGCACTCCTGTGTGCTTTGAGGCATTGTATTGGGATATTGAGCTAAATGTCCAAGGTCAACCCCTTTTATAATGTCTTATCCCATGAAATATGGGGTGAAAATTTTGGAAGATCAGCAGCTACAATTGTGGAATGGTATCTGGTTTTGCAATTCATTTGTTTACCACATCCTTGTAAAATACTTTGCATCTTTCAACTAAATAATAGTTAACGTTGTTAAGATGTAGTCATTTTACATCGTTGATTATATGCGAGCATTTGGGTTTTTGACATACAGTGCATTATATCAGGGATTCTGATTTTTTTGGAATAGATCAGCTTCCAAATCCATTTAATTAAGATAGACTGATTTTTTCCCCATAATTTAGTTCAATAAACTACTTTGTACTATTTCAATGCTAGAGAACTTGTAGAATGTAGGCTGCTCCTTCATTGTATGTTAATGCCAGGTCATTGCTTGGTGATTTTGTAATAAAGTGAAATTAATTTCCTCTTTCTGAACTTTTATCCGACTATTATTTGCATTTTTTTTAAACATTAGATATAATATAGTTTGCTTATAATCACCATTTCCAGGTTAAAGATTTGGTGAATCACCAATACACTGAAAGTGGTCGACAAACAGGTGAAGGTCAGACTGTTATGGCCCCAGATGCACTCCCAGACTTCCAAGACATGCAGAGAAGGATCGAAGCAATTGCAATGGCAGTTAAGCAGATAAGTTTAAAACGCAATGATGAAATGAGAGAGATTCAAGAGTTGAAATCTAGAATTAGCTGGCATGAAGAGAATATCCAAGCAAGCAAGCATGTTACTCAAGTGGATGAAGTAAAGGAGCACCAGCATGAACCCACTAATGAGCAGAAGATGGGGAAATCAAGTCTAGATGTTCCTGCAGAAGAGATTGAAGTTCTGCCTAAAGACATCATGCTTGATCAAATATCCGAATGTTTATCATTTGGGATAAGTAGGAGTGAAACTCTTGACGCTGATGATCAGATGCTTGAGTTGTGGGAAACATCTGATAAGGATGGAATTATTGGCCAGCAAGTTGACAAGACACAGAAGATGGCTGCTGGACCGGCTGACTATCATAAAAGAGACAAATATCCTTCAACAGAGTCTTTGGTTGAAAAAGAGTTGAGTGTAGACAAATTAGAGATCTCAAGGAGAATGACACAGCCACATGAAGCAGGGAACAAGAGCAAGATCTTGGAAAGGCTTCATTCTGATGCACAGAAGCTATCAAATCTCCAAATAACATTACAAGATTTGATGAAGAAGGTGGAAAGTACTGAGAAGAACAGAAAAGGAAAAAGTGTTGAGTATGATAGTGTAAAAGGACAGCTTGAAGCTGCTCAGGATGCTGTCACAAAGCTGTTTGATGCCAACCTCAAGTTGATGAAGAATGTAGAAGAGGGTACCTTGTCTTCTGGTGGGAAGGCTGCAGCAGAGTCAGATGAGAGTGGAAGTGTCAGCAGAAGGAGACTTTCGGAACAGGCAAGGAGAGGATCAGAAAAAATAGGACAACTGCAGTTGGAGGTGCAAATGCTGCAGTTTGTGCTTCTGAAACTGGAGGATGGAAAAGAAAGCAAAGAAAAAACAAGAATGGCTGATCGAAGTCCAAGAGTGCTTTTGCGAGATTATCTCTATGGTGGAACAAGAACCAACAACCAAAAGAAGAAGAAAAAAGCACCCTTATGTGCATGTATTCAACCTCCCACCAAGGGAGATTGATTGTTACCATAGTTTAAAGTACCGGAGACAATTGAGATATTAGCTTTCTTGTTTGTAAATTTTCCTTTCTATAGATGCTTTAATAAGACCCTACATATTTTGATCCTGCTGTACATGTGCCTCATTTACTCATAAGAAGAGGCTGAGATGGAATTTTCGCCATTTCTTTTAATGTTTAATTCTGAATAATCTCCTCTTTTTTTCTCTGGTTTAGACGAGTGATTCATGTTTTGGCTATTACTTTCTTTACAATTGTGGCGCAAAAGACTATTAAGACTCAACAGGCTTGACTCAGCCCCATATAGTAACTAAAAGGCTCTTGCTGTGGACTCTACCTTTTTCGTAGTTCAATTTGTAATTGGGGGAAAAGAAAGGACTTCTCAGGGGAATGATTTGTGATATTTAATGACTTCTAGATTAGTGATGAGTTCTTTTCTTTTTATTTTTGTGTTAGTCATTAGGGTCTAACCACAAAAACAAACAACTACAAAGAACAAGGTCAGAGGGTAGCAATCCCCTTGGCATCACACAGCATCACATTCCTCAAATCAACAGGAGTTACAGGATTCTTATTCCTGGTTCATTCCCGGCTAAATTCTAACTACCTAATTCTACTCATTAGTTTAGTTGTGATGTTTTGATAGTACTTTTAGAGGTTTGAAAACGAGAAACTTATATATATATATATATATATATATATATATATATATATATATATAGGGTTATGATCATTTTACACCAATATAAGTTACACTCTTAATTTTGTCTGCTAATTCCAGTTATATCTAATGGTTCAAATTTTTTAGTAATGTGAGCCATTGGATACAAGTGGATCAATGATCAAGATTGAGTGTAAGATACACCGGTGTAAGAATATCCTGCCATATATATATATATATATATATATATATATATATATATGGGGCAAGATCATTTTACACCGGTGTAAGAATAATAAGTCTTACACCAAATCTTAACCATTGATTTTCTTCATCTAACGGTTAAGATTTATTAGATCTCATTCATTAATTAATTTTTAATTCCCAATAAATCTCAATCGTTGGATGCATGGAAATCAACGGTTAAGATTTAGTGTAAGATTTATTATTCTTACACCGGTGTAAGTTGATCCTATCCCTATATATATATCACAAATTTCAATCTCAATCTTTAATTGACTTTTACTTTATTTGTATCAGCTTATTGGTTATAAATGAATTCTATCCGGAAACATTTTATTTCTTATATTGATATTCCTGTTAAGTGCACCACATTCTCCCCTCCCAAAATAAGGTGATACATATGCATATAGCCTAATAATGTAAGCTTTACTTTTCTGTTGTTTTTTGGCCAGTAATAACTTAAGTTCAGAACTTGCGATCTGTAATCCACTTTAATTTGTTCTAGTTCTATGACGTTTCCACAGGAACACTTTTCAATTCTCAAGGCAATTACTTTACATTTGAATTGATTATCAAGCATGATACATAATGATTCAGCAGCCTACGAAGGAGATTCTATTCTAGCTTAGGATACGAAGTTGAGAAATTACAAGACCCATGCATCTTTCATTTTCCTATGCCTTAAAATCTGCGGAATGATTCACAAACTCTCTTGCCACATATTGTAATGGTTGAAACGAAAACAAGTAAGCTTTGTGAGCTCTTTAAAATATGCTTTGATATATGGCTCAGACATTGTTCCAACCCTCTGATTCATCTTTCCTGGGATTCGGTTTGCAAGCATGGAGCATGAAGTTGCATGCTCCAACAGCCTCTTCAACTGTCAGATAGATCCATTTCTGCCCTATATGTTCTTGGACCTTGGATTTGTTCAGTTTCTTCATCACCTCGCTTCCAGGATTGACCAAAACAAGCTGCATGCAAAAAATAAAATTAAAAAAAAAAAAAAACTAATCAAGCATGCTAAAATTGAAAATTCTATAAGAAAATATTGGTTCATAATTAACAGATAACATGAGAGAAAGAATTACTTGTAGCCCTCTTCTGTCTGCAATCTTCTTCACCTCTTCAAGCATGCTTATTCCACTTGTATCAATGTTCCCAACAGCTGCCAACAAAATTACACAGCAACTTAGACTGGAAATTCAATAACCAAATATTAATTACACTATATTTCTTAGGCCCATTTGCTTACCACTCATATCCATTATTACATACTGCAAACTTGTCTCCCCTGCAGTTTTAATTCTGTCTTCCTCTTCATCAATCCACCTTGTGATCCTATGAACAGTAACCAAGTTTTGAAACTAGGGTAAGTGTCCACTTCTATTGTAGGCCAGAATTTTTTTGCATGCAAGAGAATAACTAACTCCAAATTTACACCAACTTACCTTTCTCTCAAATAACTTGCATTGGCAAAATAAATTGGTGCATCAATCTGTAGAATTAGGATTCCAGAAACATGTTTTGCATTTGGATATTGCTCAACATTTCTGTATATAACAGAATTTGGAATGTTGCCCAAAACATGTGTCCTTGGCCTTGCAACAAATAAAAGTACCCGAAGTACAGATATTGCAACCTACAAGAAAACACATTAATTTCATAAACCTTTATATTAAACTCAGAAGTTAGTGAGAAACATAAAATTTAGCAGAGTGGGAGCTCATTGGTACATACTGCTATGACTAAACCGATTTCAACACTGCCAAACACCACGCCAATATATGCACTCATGCACACGACAAAATCAAATTTGTCAACCTTCCACAGATGGATGGCAGCTTGATAATCTATAAGGCCAAGCATTGCTGATACAATTATGGCTGATAGCACCACCAAGGGAGTGTAATGGAACAAGGGTGTTAGGAATAACAATGTCAACATGACTGCAATTGACATTACAATGTTTGACACCGCAGTCTTGCATCCAGCATTGTAGTTCACGGCTGAACGCGAAAATGGCCCTGAAACATTAATATTGGTTTTTTAAACCACATTTGTTAGCAGATGTAAAAAACGAAAAAGTAATTGATTGATTACTTTTCTTGTGGTTGATGGGTGAAAATAAGCCTGTAAATAAAGCTCATGCAAAAGGCAAAAAGAAGAAAAGGGTATATATATTTTTGTTAGCAATTGGTGATGTTCTGGCTGAGCAAAGCACCGAACTTGTGGGGTGTATAACATTTGGTTCTAATAGTTAATAAAACCTTTACCTGTTGTGAGGTAGCAAGAGGTGAAAGAACCAACTATGTTCATGGTTCCAATAGCTATCATCTCTTTGTTGCCATCAATATGGTAATTTTTAAACATTGCAAAGCTTCTTCCCACTGCTATTCCTTCCTGAACAATATCATCAATGATCAACACTCAAGACCTTGTTGACATCTACATTAACAAGATTAGCATATCTAGTACCTCGTCTATTGCATATGCCATTCATTTCCGAGATTAAAAGTTTGCTCTTCATTTAATAGGAAAATATGTAAAGTAGGGATAAAGGAAGATCAAAATGATTAACAATATAAGTTGTGAATAGATTAAGGGTGACATGCTTATCTTTTGGAAATTTGAGAAACACTGGGATGAAATGGAAAGGGGAGGAATTTAGCTGTTGGAGCAACAAGCTCTAAACTTTTTGGTTAGAATTTTGCTCTTTTTTAAAAACCCTTTATCAAGGGTTACGGTTTAATCTAGTTATAGCATAACATGGCCTCTAATTGTTTTGATTCTGACTCACTTGACATTGTCAGGATAAAATGTTAGCTTACAAACATTTTCCTTTAAGCACTTAGTATAATAATTTTATGCCTTTTGAGAATCAAACATGTAATTTAAATTTTAATATCACTTATAAGATCATGTTTACTAATATTGATTTAAAAGTTATAATTTTAATTCAAATAAAATTATTCTTAGTTAAGCTTGTTAACAAGTGTGTCGGGCATTGCGAGAAAACTTTGGATACTCCTGCTATAGGTAAATCTATGCCAAAAGGAAAAAGTTTTTAGAATTTAAAAAAAATTATAAAGGAAAGCATGGGCTAAAATAAAAAGAAAATTTTTCTCTTTAATAAAGAGGAGTACCGAGTTTGATACTCTCCTAGTATTAAAAAGGAAATTATTTTAAGAGAGAGAAAGAGATAGATAAAAGAAGAGAGAAAGTTGACAAAAAAATAAAAGTGTGGGTCCTATCTCTTTGTAAGAGTGAAAAAATATAAGTTATGTCATTTAAAAGGATAAACACTTTTTCCAATTTTGAAGATAGGCAGAACTATTTTACCTAAAGTTTTCTCCATGTGATCAGACGTGAATTTACGTGATTTTGCCTTTTGAAAGTTTTTTTTTTTTTTTTTAAAGGCACAATGAACCAAATTTGACTATCTAAATCACTTTCAAAGGGGGAGGACCATATGATTAGACTAAAATGCCACAAAATATAATAATGCCCATAATGCTATTGTTTAACATTGTCTAATTTATTTTGGCTAAGGATGTGACTTTTCAGAGTTGTGATTTGTCTCTATTACGTACGTTGTCACGGGCCACGCGTAACTGGGTTAACGTGTATCAATGGCATTACATTAGGCATGCATATATGATATACTAATAAAGAAAATGACGTTGTGATGCCCTTACCGCAAGTGCTATAATGCCAACGACAAGGCCTGTTTTGATAGCTGTGGTCATATAAGGCGACACAAATACCAAATGTGTGAGAGATGGTGGATTTAGCCCCTTCTTCAATTCTCCTATCTGAACATATATATATATATGTACAAATTACAATACACAAACAATACTCCACATCAGATCCCTAACTTTTTCTAAAGGCAATATCTTAAAAAATAGAAATATGATAATAACTTATAATCAGGTAAATACATTAACCCACATAATATTTAGACTTAATCATCGTGTGAACTTTGTACTCATGCTTTTAGAAAAATGATTCATCTGCTAGCTGGTCCTAATACGTATAAGGAATTTCATGGATGGACGGTATCTGTAGGACCCAAATCCAATACTATAAATAGTTGTATTATATATTTGATAAAATCATGATTATATAGCGTTTTAAGATGATATTTTCCCTAAAATAGAATTTGAATAAAAAGAAAAAAGAAAAAGTTTATTTAAACGATAGTTTGCAAGCTAGCAACATGGTATAATAATAACATGTATATATACACTCTAAATTCCACTGGGGTGTGTATGGTTATGAAACTTGTAATTGGAAATGCTCACCACTTGAACGCCGTGCTTCTCGGCGTGAGTGAAATAAACCAGCAGACTTCCCAGTATAACGGACGTCAACGGTGCCATTGCTGACACCCAAAAAAACCTTGGTTGCTTTTTGCTCTGCTTGTCAACGTCACAAACCAAAATTACATTCAATTTTGTATTTAATTAACTGAGAAAACTTAATCACACCTCTTAAATATCAATTCGGGTAAATGATATTATACAAGGCATGTTATATTTACAAACTTTTTTGTTTACAAACTCTCACAAACTACACTATCATGGGAGAACACGGTTACATTATGTTCTCCACGGGAGAAGATAGTGTAATTTGTAAAAAAATTCAAAAAAAATTTGTAAACGAATCCTTCCCCATTGTATAAATAGCAATTTTATAATTTTACTATAATATTAGAGATTAGTGTTTCAAAATAATTTTATTTTTTATACACACATAAAAGTGTGTGGGATCCATATTTTTGTTTCTCTTTTTTTCATATAGCTTCATATAGACCCACATACATTTATGTACGTATAAGAAATAAAATTATCTTGTAAAATATAAAAAATATTAATCCCTTAATATTATAGTATATATAATGCTTTTGTCATGGTTGCAACTGGAGACATCACGAAGGATATAATTAATGTCAATTGCCTCTGAGAAAATTTGTTGACTTTTTTTTTTTTGGTAATAAAATTTGTTGACTTTAACTAGCGGATAAAGAGACAAGTAGCTAGGTTAGGGTTGAAAATAGATTTCAATCAAAAGATTAAGCTGATATTAAAATCCCATTTCTAGAAACATTAGGCATAAATAAATGCAAAGAAAATAAGTAATAGGATTGGGATCTAATTCTTTCACAGTTAATAGTCATGGCTATTGCCTATTGGTGTGAATATATCATTTGGCTGTGCTTTTTTTCTTTGTTTGGTTAGCTTTAAAACCTTTACTTGGAAAAGAGAGTAAAGGATGAGCAAAAATAAATATATAAAAACATAGAATATTGTATAATATTCGGTTAATAATATTAATAAATAAATAGTTTTATAAGGGTATTAAATTAAATATTATATTTTATGCAAATGCATATGAATTTGGTATGACTTACGAAGTATCTTGTGACAAGTAGGAAGAAAATGAAGCAACACCCTAACACAGCGCTTTCCCACCTCCACTGCAATAAATAAATAAGGAAACAAACTCATTTTGGAGTCAAAAAGTAAACACGAAAACATTGCATGACATTCAACCAAATCATTAGTTAGAGCGACCGGAAGAAATTTTTATTTTAAAATATAGTTATATGATACTATAATGTTGGAGCTAGTAGGTAAAATATATAGCTATTAGAGTGTTTCAACTTTAAATTTGTATATACCTGATGAGTTTGGCTAAAAACAGAGCGCATCACTGATACAAGATCAGCCCCATGTGTGAAATGCTCAAGGCCCAGAATCGATTTTAGCTGCTGCAGGCAAACCACCGTGGCTGCTCCTCCCATGAACCCTACTATGGTTGCATGTGACAAAAAATCCACGATAAAACCTAACCTGCACTCCTCAAATGTTGCACATGATTAATTAATACTGGTGTGTGATTAAAATATTTGAGGAAATAAATGTTATTGATAAATTAATACTATCATATCAAGGAAATATAAGATTGAAAGGAGAATCTTATTTTGCTGTTAGGAAAAAACTATTCTCATGTCACATGGGGTAAGTTTTCTTCCTACGCATTCTTCGATAACCGTGGAATATTTTTTTTTTTTAGGTAGTGGGTCCCACCACTATGTTTCTACAACATAAAATTTCTTCTTTCATGCAACATGAGACTAGATAAGCCCTTGCTATTATTTTATACTTTATCGTACAGAATAACATTACTTTTAATAGTAACTTATCAGTATATATCACTTTTTTTTATTATACATAGATATATTAAAACTAGTTAAAATTATTCAACAAAAAAGTAATTACTACATAATATTGAGTTTAAAACAAATGTAAAAGTTGCTTGAATAGAAAGTGAGTTTAGAGTATTATAAATTATTAATAAAGATTCTACCTAAACAGACCCAATGCAGCTTGCAAAACTCCAGCAAAGAATGTTGCAGTGAAAGCAAGGTGGAGGAAAAGCTTTGGGTTTTCGTTGGGATTAACCTCATTACTCAACATGGAACCCATGAGAAGCGATCCAACGGCCACAGTCCCCACTGCCAAATCCCTTGAACTACCCATCATGGCATAAATCAACGGTGGTATAAAGCTCGAATCTGCACACATATTTACCACATATACCAAAATAAAAAATAAAAAATTATTAGTGAAACTTACCAAAATATTTAATATGATAATGGGTTGTGAGTAATTGAGTTAGTCAAATTATAAAAGGCTAAGTAGTTAATTGTTGATGATGAGTAGCAACTAATAATTAACTAACTACCCACATAGTCCAAGAATTGGAGGGAGGTTGGCGAGCTTGGCATAACTGATGCCTTGTGGAATAGCCAAGCTAGCGATGGTGATGCCAGCTATAAGATCAGATTTCAAGAACTGAAAGGTGTAGCGTGGTCCCCACTCAAAGATTGGGAAGAAGTACTGAAGCCCAATCACCAATCTCTTTGATGCTGTTTGGTTCTTAAACCTCCTTAAAGGATCATCTGGAAAAAATGTCTCCTTTAAAGAGTACTTTAGAGACTTCGAAAATGGCTGAGGCGGTGGAACCTCCACACGGTTTGCACTTTCAACGTTCATTCCCGAAGGGTACACACAATCTACGTTACCCATGTCTTCAACACACACACACAACAGTATTCACAAGTTTTCTTTACATATGGGAGTGTTGAGACTGAAGTGGAGTTGTTAATGATATGGGTTTATATAAGGGCTTTTATGGGGCAATTGGGCATGGTAATTTTGTCCATGTGTGTGTGGAAAAGATTCTCTTGAAATATTTAGTGCGCTATGATGGACCCACTTAAGGTCACGAGGTTAGTGGGGAGGCTACACAAACACGTCCTTTTATTCTCTGAAATGTATTGTGAAGTCTGGACCTGCCCGCCTCGTGCTATATATTTTGATTTTCTTATTTGTGATATGAATCACATAATGCTCATAATAATTTGTGTGCCAAACAAGGTGGAAGCAAAATCAAGGAAGGTCACGCATCTTGTTTGCGAGTTTGGAATATGGCTCTTCACTCTTGAGTCCTGAGTCCCTACAATTGTAAGTTGAACCTTTCACCCAATTAAGTGACGTGGTATGGCACCGTTTACGGAATGTGTTTGACGGTTTGTTTGGTAGTTTTGTCGATTTTATGTCCGATAATTTTTTGTTTTTTAATAAAAGATGTTTAAGTGAATCAACCTAATATAAACTACCCAAAAATTTTACCATATTATTTTTAGTTTATTATTTGAGAAATAGAAAAAAAATAAAAAAAAGTTAAATAATATGCACACACAAAACTTGAGATTTTTTTTTTTGATTTAAGTGGAGGAGAAATCGTACGATGTGTTAGGTAAATATCCTAAGAAGCATATATATAAATAAACACTATTTTATTACGATTAAACTTATATTAAACTGCTATTTGTTGATAAAGTTTACACTCGTTCTACCGGTAGCTATTGCTAGTGTTGAGCGAGTTTTTTCTGCAATGACTTTTGTTAAGGATAAGTTGCACAATCGGATAAGTGATGATTGGTTTAACGCATGCATGCTAACTTATGTTGAACGTGATATATTTGATAAGATTGATGATGAAGATATAATGCAATATTTTCAAGGAATGAAGAATCGAAGAATGCTTTTGTGATCATTCTATTGTAACAGCTTAGTTGACTCTTGATTTTTTTTTTATGTTAAGTTAAAGTTTTCTTTTCTTTTCTTGTTTATATTTTTTTAATACATTTAAATTTTTCTTTAAAAAAAATCTATATTAATTCAGTCTATATTAATTTAAATTATTTTATTAATTAATTATTTTTAGGAGTGTTAATTAATTTAATTTGATTTAGTTTAAGTAAGTTAATTTTTTTTGAATCGTTAAATAATGTAATTTATTTTAGGAGTGTTAATGAATTAAATGTAATTTATATATGTTAATTATTTTAGTTTAATCGATATTAATTTAAATTATTTTATGACACAAACGTAACATGCTATGCTGCATAACACATTTTTCACATGTCAGAATTGCCACGTGTCAGAAGCTGACTAAACATGTTATGCTGCATAGCATGTTTGATGTCACGTAATCGATTTACGTGGCCATGCACCTTTTGCCACGTGTCAACACCTGACTCGCCAGGTGTTGTAGGAGTTAGGTGACATGGCATTTTGAAAAAAAAAAAATACAAAGCGTGACATTTAGGTAATTTTTTGCAAAATGACACTTTGGTCATTGTCCCTTATTCAAATCATTCCAATAGAAGTATAAATGGCCAGGCTGCATATCAAAGGATATATATATATATATATATATATATATATATATATATATATATATATATATATATATATATATATAACCCAACCCTAATTACTTTTTTTAGGTTAGTTAGCTCCTCTCAGTATTCTCACAAGTTTTGACTTTTTTGAGTCGGCTATGAGACTAATCTGGAGTGCATGGTGAGTCAGGGATGAAGATATTTAAATTCCTCACAAATATGACATGTAGGGATCGATCCGAGGCCATTTTCTTTCAACTTACTCAACTCTCTTGTTACCAACTGAGCTACCATCATTTGGTCAAGGGCATACAATTTGATTTACTTTTGACTTGACTTGACATGACTTGTTTTGGAAATAGTATAAAATTGAGCTCATTAAAAGATTTATTTTGAAAGACCTAGCCTATATATTTTAATAAAATAATATTTTATTATATTTTATCTTTTCTAACCCTCCTTTAAACACCTATGCTTCTTCTAACCTAATTCTTTTACCCATCTCTACCGCAATTTTTTAGAAAACACATATCTTATTAACCCTAAATTCCTTAGTTGCCATCACTTGATCCATCCACAACCAATATCCCAATTTTCTTTTTTATTGAGTGGGGTTATTTAATACATGAATGAGCCAATACGCTTGTTTATTTTGAAATTTAATTAAATCTTCTGCAACATTGTCATTATTTATTTTATTATTTTAGCAAAATAATAAAATTGCTAATATTTTGGGTTGCGGTGTGATTTTAGCTATTTGTTCTAGGGGAAGGATATTATGACAACCAAGTTGTGTTACTACCAAGTGACTACCAATCAATCTTACCATTAGATCGATTATATTGATCCAACGGTTATATTTATTTCCATCTTTGTATGGTCATGATTTCTCAAATTTAATTCTTTATATTTATTTTCACCTTTGTATGGTTATGATTTTCCATATTTAATGTTTCCACTTTAAATATGGGGAATCATGACCATACAAAGATGGAAATAAATATAATCGTTGGATCAATATAATTGATCTAACGGTGAGATTGATTGGTAGTCACTTGGTAGTAACACAACTTGGTTGTCACAATATCCTTCCCCTTCGTTCTATTTTGAATTTTCATCAACTTAAACATACAAAACAAACAAAGTAATCATAGCCTATAATTTATATATGAGGGTCTTTTTTGAATTTGTGATGGATCACGATTTCAACTAAATGAGTCCACTTTGAATTTCTTAGGGACCTCAAAACTATTTTTTTTTGTAAAGAACTTCTTACGATGTAAAGGAAGAGAAGGACGATTCATATCGGTGGAAAGGAAAAATGAATTAATTAATTGAAGTTGTTAACTGTACACATATATATAACTACATGTTAAACTAACTAACTAACAGAATTAGTTCTAATGGGCCTAATGGGCCAGCAACAAATTGAACATATATCAACACCCCCCCTCAAGTTGGGAGGTGTATGTTTAACAATCCCAACTTGCTCAAGAAAACGTGAAAGGGAGCTGGATGTAAAGCTTTGGTGAAAGGATCAGCCAATTGCTGGGAAGAGGAGATAGGCAGCAAATGAATGAGCCCAGCTGCAATCTTTTCACGTGTTACGTGACAGTCAAGTTCAATATGCTTGCTACGTTCATGGAACGAAGGATTGTGGGCCAAATGGATAGCAGCTTGATTATCACAGTAGACCATAGCAGGAGAAGAAAAGGGAACTCGTAAATCCTGTAGAAGGAATGCAAGCCATTGTATCTCACAAGTGAGAGTAGCTAAAGCTCTATATTCAGCCTCGGTAGAATAACGGCTAACAGTAGTTTGTTTCTTGGACTTCCATGAGATTAAGGAGGATCCTAAGAACACACAGAAGCCAGTAGTTGATCGGCGTGTATCTGGGCATGTGGCCCAGTCAGCATCCGTAAATCCACGAAGAGATAACTGAGTCTGTGAGGAAAAGAATAAACCCTTTGCTGGACACCCTTTCAAGTAACGAAGAACTCTACAAGCTGCAAGAAAATGAGCCTCCATGGGGTTGGCAACGAACTGACTCAATTGCTGAACAGCAAATGAGATATCTGGACGTGTATTGGTTAAGTACAACAGTCGTCCTACCAACCTGCGATAACTAGCAGGATCAGAACATGGCTTCCCCTCATTCTGTTTCAATCTGACATGGGGATCCATAGGAGTGGATGCAGGTTTGGCTCCAAGTAATCCGCTATCATTGAGGAGCTCTAGTGTGTACTTCCTCTGGTTGAGCACCAAACCTTTGCTGGATCTTGCTACTTCAAGCCCAAGGAAAAATTTTAAAGGTCCAAGATCCTTTATGCGAAACAAATCATCCAGGTGATGCTTAACAGATGTGATTTCCTCCATATCAGTACCAGCCAAGATCATGTCATCTACATAAACAAGGAGGGTTGTGAAAGACTCACCTTTAGCCTTGATGAAGAGAGAATGGTCACCAGAAGATTGTGAGTAGCCTAGAGCCTTCAATGCAGTGGTTAATTTGGCATTCCATTGTCTGCTAGCCTGCTTTAACCCATATAGGGACTTTGTAAGTTTGCATACATGCTGTGAACTAGGGGCTTGAACTCCTTCAGGTACCTTCATGTAGACTTCTTCAAACAAGTCTCCATGCAAGAAGGCATTATTGATGTCAAGTTGCTCAAGATGCCAATGACTGGCAGAAGCCAAAGAAAGCAATAATCTGATGGTGGTTAACTTTGCGACTGGGGAGAAAGTTTCAAAATAATCAACCCCCTCCATTTGATTATAACCTTTTGCTACTAGCCGTGCTTTGTAGCGAGATATGGTGCCATCAGGGTGGTGTTTAATTTTAAAAACCCACTTGGATCCTATGGGACGCTTTCCTTTGGGCAGTTCAACAAAACTCCAGGTCTGATTATGATTAAGGGCTGTAATTTCCTCATTCATAGCAGAAATCCATTCAGGAAATTGAGCTGCTTGCTTGTAGTTTAGAGGTTCAACAGAGGAACTAATGTTGTGACAGAAAGAGGTATGGTTAAGGGAACACTTGTTATAAGAGACCACAGAAGATATGGGATAGGAACATGAAGCAGAAATGTTGCATTTGTAGTCTGCCAAATGTTTGGGTTGAATCCTGGTCCTTTCAGAACGCCTTAGTACTGGTGGAGAAGGATGGCTGGCATCAAAAATGTTAGGGTCTGGTATAGTGTCATGGGGAACTAAAGAACTGGGATAGGAGCTGTTATTTTCAGAAGAATCAGCAATGACAATGTCTGGAATAGGAGGAGTAGCTGCAGTGTTTGGTCTCTCTCGAAGGACAGGAAGGATAGTAGGTGGTTGTGTAATAGCACATGGAGATGAAAATGACAAGTCATACTCATTGCTTGAATGCTGACTAATGGGCCAGATATCCAAGTTACAAGATTCCCTCTCTTTACCCAATGGAAAATGATGTTCATAGAAAACAATATTTCGTGAAGTAAAAATCTGTTTGGAGTGTAGATCATAAACCACATAACCCTTTATTCCATCTCTATGCCCAATGTAAACACATTTTCTTGCCCGAGGATCAAACTTTGTCCTTCCTGCTTCAATGGTGGAAACATATGCAAGGCATCCGAATGCCTTGAGGTGCATGAGAGGACATGGTTCATTGAAAAAGCAATTCATAAGGAGATTTGTTATGCAGTCGTGGTGTGTTGAGCCTGTTTATGAGGTGGATGGCATGTGTGATGCAGTAACACCACAAACTCTTTGGAAGTTTACTCTGAAAGGAAAGTTCCCGTGCTGTATTGAGGATATGCTGATGCTTCCTTTCAACAATGCCATTTTGTTGAGGGGTCTCTACACAAGATGTTTGATGAACTATACCTTTCTGCAAGAAAAATTCGTGCATCATAAACTCTTGTCCATTATCACTTCTAAGTGTTTTGATGGTTTTATTAAACTGATTCTCAATGAGATGCACAAAATCATGAATATGACTTCTGGCTTCGGATTTTGCTTTCATGAGTATGCCCCAGGTAAATCGAGTATGATCATCTACTATTGTTAACAAATATCTGTGATTGTGGATTGAAGGCACTGAATATGGCCCCCAAATGTCTATATGTATGAGATCAAAAGCAGAATTAGATACACTAACGCTGGATTGAAAAGACAGCTTTCTTTGTTTGGCTAAATGACAAATATCACATGGACTGTCTATTCTCTTACAAGTGATAAAAGGGTACCACAACATCATAGATTCTAATACAGAATGAGAACAATGTCCTAAACGGAGATGCCAAACATCAGTTGCATGAGTCTCAACAGATAGACTCTTTTTATTTTCAAAATTGAAATCTATTGCCTGATTGCTTGTTATATTTCTATTGTCTTTACTGTGTGCAGGTTGGTTGATGATGTATAAGCCTCCTTGTAGTCTAGCAGAACCAATCATCTTCAGGGAGGGAAGCTGTTGAATTGAACAAACTTGATGCTGAAAAATTATTTGGCAATTAGATTCATGTGCCAACTTGTTAACCGAAATGAGGTTCACCTTAAATTGCTCAACATAGAGTACATTGGTCAAAATAAGTGAATTGGAAATTCTAACTGTACCAGAAATATATGAGGCTACTCGAGTACCATCAGGTAAGCATATATCAATTGGTTCAATTCTCCTAATTGAAGTCATACTTTCAAGACAAAAAGTAATGTGATCAGTGGCCCCAGTGTCAAGGATCCATTGTACCTTTGTATTACCTGATGAAGAATTACCAAAAGCTTCTGCATTCATTGCTCTTGTCTGAACCATGTTGCTAGCATGAGCATGAGGTGCAGGCTGAGTGACAGGCTGATTCGATGGTTTTGGCATTGAATGTTGTATCATCTCCATTATGGCTTGATACTGATCACGAGTGAAATTTTCTTTCACATCAGTATGTGCAGCACCAATATGTGCAATGTTGGCCTCATTATCAAATATTTCATTTAAGACTGCATTAGCTTGCCTAGGATATCTTGGTTTGAAACCAGGTGGATACCCATGCTTCTCGAAGCAAGTGTCTACAGTGTGACTAGTTTTGCCACAATAGGTACATAACCTTGATCCATTGGATCTTTCTCTTCCATTATAAGTGGTCCTACCTCTGCCACGATAAGATTGAAACTGAGAGCGTCCTCTGCCACCATAAGGCTGCTCTACTGAATTAAAAAATACCTTGGTAGATTCAAGGTTTGGAATATTTCCCTCCAATTGCAGTTGCCTTTCCTGCTGAACAATGAGAGAAAAAACACGATTGATGGAAGGAATAGGATCCATCAACATAACTTGAGACCTCACATTAGAGAATTGGTCATTAAGACCCTTGAGAAATCGGATTGAATAGTCTCTATCACGAATCGCCTTTATTTGAGCTGAAACTCCACAGCATGGCTGAATGCATTTGCATGTTGGAGTAGGTTGCATTGATTCCATCTCATCCCATAGGATTTTCAAACGAGTATAAAAGTCAGAAACTGAGCTTTCTCCCTGATGAAGTTTATAGATCTCATCTTGTAGATCTGAGATTCTAAATATATCTGACTGTGAAAACCTTTCCTTAAGGTCCTTCCACACATCAGAAGCACGATCCATCCATAATATGGATTGTGAAATAGAGGTAGTGATTGAACGATGCAACCACGAAAGCACCATGGTATTGCATCTCTCCCAGGCTGCATACCTTAGATCAGATTCATCTGGTACTGCAATTGTACCATTCACAAACGACATCTTGTTCTTTGATATAAGAGACATAGTCATGGCCCTAGCCCAGCCATGGTAATTCTTTCCATTCATGAGTGTTGAAACCAAAACAAGTGAGGGATTCTCATTTGGATGAAGAAAAAATGGATTACCTGGATCTGCAAGATCACAATCAATCTTCTGTTTTCTGGAGTTTTCTGGTATTTTTGGTGATTCGGATTCATCATTTTGATGAATAACAGTTCCAATTAGCGGATCTGAAAAAATGAAGCTCTGATTCGCCATAGTATAAGCACTTGAGATTCAGCAGAAAGGAAAACGAAAAACTTAGGAATCAAGATCTAGAACCGATTCAAGGAGTGAGATTTGGAACGAAGGATGTAGGCGAATATCAGAGCTCCATGCAGTGCTCTGATACCATCTTACGATGTAAAGGAAGAGAAGGACGATTCATATCGGTGGAAAGGAAAAATGAATTAATTAATTGAAGTTGTTAAATGTACACATATATATAACTACATGTTAAACTAACTAACTAACAGAATTAGTTCTAATGGGCCTAATGGGCCAGCAACAAATTGAACATATATCAACAGAACTAAAATAGAGATTGTGTTTTTTTGTTAGGGACAAAAAATGATATTTACTCTTAAATCTAACACAATAAACTAAGCGTTTTTATATTATAAAAGATGATTTTATCTTTTTATATATATATATATATATATATATATATATATATATATATAAATATGAAGTATATATATATTTTTATTCTTTTCACATGATTCTATGTGAATCTTACATATTTTTACATATATGTAAAAAATAATTTTACATAACAAATATTAATCTCGTAAACTAAACTTATGGAACCTTAATTCACCCTTTCTTTCTAAATGGAAAGGTCAAATTTGCCAACTTACAAATCATTCACGAAAAGTCACTTCACTACAACGCAGTTTTAGTTTTGACCAAACTACCAAATCACAGAATGATACGCTTACTCGTTTGACAAGACATGAGTGCCATCATTGGAATGGTCGCATCTATTGTCAATGATACAATTATACAAAGAAATAAAAACAAAATTGCTGTTCGAATGAGCAGTCTAAACACCTTTCTGTTCTGTCAACGTTACTTGCACCATTCAGATAAGCTATATATATAGCTAATGTCTACAGACTACAATGACATTCTAAACCCATGAAATGTATTATCTACTTGCAAAATATTTTTTTAACTGTGTTTTTCCTTTCCAACATATTTCTTCTAATTTTTTCTAATGAGTTTTTGTTTGTCAATACAATTTAAATTTTGGGATTCAATAGCTAGGGAAAGCAAAAATAATGTATAAAATTATATCAATCTTTGTCCATTGTTCTTGTATATCACCCCTGAAAATATAATACTGTTAAAAATTTAATAGAAATTTTTTTATCGTCCATATCATCCTCCGAGGCTCCAATTACTCGAATCAAACTAATAGAATAATGATGGAGAAATTAAAAAAAAAAATCTTTGAAATGAGATTAAGTTATTTATTACTCGATGATCACTTATAACAAAAAAAAAATGGGTGGGTCAAAACTAAGCGATCGATAATAATCTTAGTATTAATTTCACATAAGACAGTCATTTTTTTTCGAGTCATGTTATTTTACATTTAATTGCTTATGAATATAATTTTATATGTGCAAGTTATAAAACACGTGATACAATATAAAGCAATGATAGTTTCAATGATATCAAGTACTTATTATTCAATGTCTTATAAAATTGTTTTAACAATTCTTGTGATAATAACAAGTGTCATTGCTTTCAAAAGAAAAGTACACTGATATCGATAATGGCATAATAAATTGGGTCACGTAAAGAGAAGAAAAAAAACTTATACGCAAGTTGTAAGTAGATGATTAGCCTTTTTTAAACAAGTAACTCAACAAATTACAAAAAAAAAAAAAAAAAAAAAAAATTATTTTGGGGTGGGTTGGGGGGGGGGTTGATTATTAGTAGATCGATGTGTTTGCAGATGTTATTAATTTCTTTAGAATCATACGCTTTACAATATTCTAAGTATAATGTCCAAAACCTGATTAATACAAGAAAATCCCGTGACCAATGTGACATCCTGTGGAGATGTTTCTAAGACAACGAAAAGATAATATATAAAATATTTTAATTGACCTGCTCGGTCAAGTTTTGTGACACTACGAAATGGAGAATTGTTAAAACTTAGAGCATGCATGACTCGCTTAAAAACTTGGACCATATAAGAATTATTACTTAGTCTTACGCAATGTGAGTGCATGCCATAATATTGACTTTATTGCATAATTTAAAAACAAAATTATGTTTTGGGTGCACTGTTTCAATGTCACAGACATGAGACTCTTTTCCCATAAGACAGAAAAAGATACTGAAGAGTTGTATAAATTTTCTCTCTCATCTGGTAAAATGATTGGATAATTCCTAATTATACTTTTAAAGTCGTTGGGTGCTGTGAGTCTTGTTGTGCTCTATGATAGATAATAATAATACTTTTAATTAACTACTATTTTTCTTTGGCATGTGTAAGCTATAAATAAAACGTTAATTTTTTTTAATTTTTTTTTGCTCTATGTCAATATGAGATTTACTCGTAGATTTTGCGTTTAATGATTCGCTTTATTTCTTCAGTGCATCTTCAAATATATACAATTGAAAGGTGCAACTTGACTTATATTTATAAACTTTGAGATCTCACATAGTGCTGTATAATTAACGGATCTATCTATTGCAAAACTGAGCTGGATTATATTATATATGGATGTCTTGCTGCTCTTCTTCGCCGCTGATGAGCACGTACCAATTAATTTCACTCCATTTGAATCCGAATTTTTTTTGAAAGAGGATGTTACAACTCTTCATATTAAATTTTTACATAATCTTGTTATATAATAGAACGTTATTATTTTCTTTATTACAATAAGAGATTCACTTATAGATTTTGCATTTATTGAATAACTTTATTACATGAGTGCATCTTCAAATTCACGATTGCAAACGCAACTTGACTTATCTTAAAAACACAAGAGATCTCAGATATTTAATCAATTTACTTTTAATCAAGAACAAGTGTAGCTATGGATTCGACTTCCACAACAGTTTTCTAAGAGTCTAATTTTCATGTAATTATCATTCAAATCAATTATTGACAATCCTTTCTAATTTAACTAAACCCCAAATTCCCTTGGTGGTTTTAGTTCTTTACTTTAGTCCAAGACCCTAATCCCTTAGGGCCTTTTTCCAGAGCAAGCCTTAAGGTCAAGAATCATAAGTCATGGAATTTATAAGCCTATGCCTATGACATACAAACTCTCGCAATTAACCAAACAAAATAAAGAAAGCAATATTCCTATTAACATGCAAGCTTATAATGCCTATTCAAGATTGATCGGATCATAAACGAGACTAGAAATTACAAACAAATTAATTGCATAATTGAAACATGAACAATAATTACAAGAAATATTAAACAGCGTTCAAGAATCATTGATTCTGTCTCGCCCTAACTACATAAAAAGAAATAGCCTAACATGTTCAAGAAAACAAGAGCAAAAGATGAAAAATAAAGAAAGTTCATGATAAAACTTGATTAGTGATTATCCACGGTGAAGCCTTGATGTTTCCTTCCTTTTTCTCCTCTACAAAAGCTCTTCCTCTTGCTCCCCCAAGAAGTCTTTGACGAGCATATAATAATATTGATTTTTCTTTAATTCTTCAATTCTTCTTGAATTTCATATCTTCCAACTTCAATAATTCTTAATATTATAATTTATCATATTAAACTTGAAAATAACACAAAAAGAAGTCAGAATCATATTCAAATATTAAAACTCTAATTCTTTTGTATTTAATTAATTTACACTATGCTCTTGACCATTTTTAGCATTATTTAACATATCTTTTATCCTAGAAACATATGTGTATTTGACACTTATATATATATATATATATATATATATATATATATATATATATATATATGTTTAATTTATAATTTATTCTAAAATCCATTGTTAATCTCTTTTCTTTTCGTTTTTCTACAAATTACTCTTGCAGTTGCATATATACAAAATCTAAAATTGAAAATTGATTTTAAGATCAATTTTAGATTTTAGATTTTGTATATACGCAACTGCAAGAGTAATTTGTAGAAAAACGAAAAGAAAAGAGATTAACAATGGATTTTAGAATAAATTATAAATTAAACATACAAGATAGTTTCTTAAAGACATTACTCATGTTATTTTAGTCCTAAAAATTTGTGTCTATTTAAATCATCGTTGGAAATTATCAACCTGTTAACAAATTCACCTTATCGAAATTGTCAACTTATTAGCAAGTATTTTATTTTTCAAAATATTAATGTTTATAATGTTAAAGATTAATATAAATCATTAAAAATGTCATCACCTAACACCTTAAGGTTTTGGGTTGAAGTGATTCTTTACATGGTATCAGAGTTTCAGTGACCAATGAGATCACGAGTTCGATCCTCACCGCCACCATTTTCAGGTGGAATTAAGAAAAGCACAAGGCAGACCAAAAAATGGGCTTGTGCAGCACAAGGCAGACCAATAATGGGTTTGTGCCATATCCACGTTTCAAGCCCAAAGGGCTCTTGCGTGAGGGGGTGTGTTAGAGAATAAAATAAAAAATATTAAAAAGACCCTCACTTAAAACCTTGGTTTTGGGTTGAAGTGGTTCTTTAAATGGTATAAGAGCATTCGAAATCTGACCGCCTCCCACTTTCTTTGTTGTGGAATTTCCACATGTAGATGGGCTTGTATGTTGTCCACTCTTCAAGCCCAGTGGGCTCTCGTGTGAGAGGACGTGTTGAGATATATAGTCCCACATTGGTTGTATGTGCAACTAATGTGGCTTTTATAAGGCCTTAGGCACTCCCACTCTTTGAGCTAGCTTTTGGGGTGGTGACCTCAAAATTCTTAACATGGTATCAGAGCTAGCTTTTGAGGTGGTGTATCCCAAGGTTCTTTACATATAAATAAAGAGTTTCCAAAACTAAAACGATACAAGTAACATATTTGAAGAACCATGTGCATGTATTTACTATTAACTCATATATTATCAGTTATATATGTGTTTTTTCTTTTAAAATAGGATGGTTTCTGACATTCTTTTTAAATCCGATTTTTATTATTATCATTATTTTGTGATATGGTGTTGGGTTACTGACAAATGTCCACGGCCATTGATGTTTGCTACCTTTCTACTAATCCGTACTAGATGGTCCTGCTTTGTAAGCACGATATGAATAATTGAGTGTGGGCATGGCCGGTGAATTCATTCCGATTTGGCTCAGTGGCTCCATCTTCCACTTTTCGTGGTGCAACTTCTACCGGAAGGTTTAGCCCAAGGCCCACCATTCCCATGATCCCTTGATCAATCGCTCTCTAATACCTCATTGTACGTGAACCAACTAATTCGATTGTAATGTACACCATATTTAAAAATGGTATAAGATTTATGTTAAAGAATGTAAAGTTGTGTCATTTGAGAGAGAAAGAGATACATAAAGGAGGAGAGAGAATTGACAAAATAAAAATAAAAATGATGTGGGTCCCACCTCTTTGTGAGAGTGAAAGAATATAAATTGTGTCATTTAAAAAGATAAATATTTTTCCCAAGATTTATTGGAAGAAAACTAATTGCGTATTATGCATATATGAAAAACCTCTAGTTTGACGACTCGTTTGGATGGAATTTTTGGTTCAAAATTTTTTTAAAATAAAAAATAAAAAATTTAGAACAATTTTATTTAAATGTATGCTTTTAAAAAAAGAAGAAATCATAAAAAAATGTTAAAAAACTGTTTTTTTATAATTAAAAATTTTAGCTTCTAAAAAAAAGTCAAAAGACAAATATTTTTTCAAAAATTAAATATTTTTAAAAAATTCTAAACACCTTTGATTTTTGTAAAAAGTATTTATAAAATAAATATGTTGAGATATATAGTCTCACATTGGTTGTATGTGCAACTAATGTGGAGTTTATAAGGTCTTGGGCACTCCCACCCTATGAGCTAGATTTTGGGGTAGTGTATCCCAAGGTTTTTTTACATGGTATCAAAGTCTCGTGTCCCGGTTCGAATCTCGCCGCCCTTCTTTACATGGTATCAGAGTCTCGTGTTCCGGGTCTCGCCGCTCCTCACTTTATTTCTAGTGGAATTTCTTTCTTCGCACAGGTAGGTGGGTCTGTGCATTGTCCACTCTCGCCGCCCTTCTTTACATGGTATCAGAGTCTCGTGTTCCGGGTCTCGCCGCTCCTCACTTTATTTCTAGTGGAATTTCTTTCTTCGCACAGGTAGGTAGGTCTGTGCATTGTCCACCCTTCAAGCTCAGTGGACTCTCGTCTGTTGAGATATATAAAATCTTTAATATAGCCCCACCCAACAACTTAAGCTTTTGGGTTGAATTGGTTCTTTAGAAAATAAGACATAAAAAAATATTTTTTTTGAAAGTCCATCCATCCACCCTAAATGTCTCTAACTATTGACAACCGCATTATGAAATCTTTTCAAAATAAAAAAACTCAGAAACCACAAGTTATTATCCGGAGTTGCATCAACATCTAATCATGCTCTAAATTTCGTCATACATTAGTTTTCAAAATTAGAAAATTTGGATTCCACTTAAATTCAATTCTTTTTACATATTTTTATCTAAATCGTGATACTTTACCTTTTATAGAAAGGATGTATACGTCCATACAAATCCTCATGCTTCACCAAAGATTATCTCTTAGCTTTAGCATGTGTACGTCCATTCATAATTAAATTTTGTTTTTGTTTTTTTTAGGTGGAATGAAAGCACGTGTACATCTTATAGCTTGTTTTTCTACGCTAGTCATTATTAGGTTTATGTTCGCTTTTTCACCGTCCAGGGCTCCAGGCCTATACCTCATCTCCAAAATTCACACATCTAGCGCTTTTCATCATCATGGTTAAAAACTGCTTGTAAACGTTAATATTTCCAAATATGCTTCGCTAGGTATTCCACTCTTCACTCACTCACAAATTTTTATCATCCAAGATTTCTTTATCTTAATATATAAATTTTTTTACTACAGTAAATCAGTGCAAACAAAACTACCGAGGTTTAGAAAAGGTGTACAATATGGGTTTGAGTTGACTTCATCTGCATTATTGATTGACTTCCTGTTTAACAACATTCAAGGAATCAACTTAAACAGTGAATGTCCAATATATTCTTAAGAGAGTACAAGAATAGCTTCGGATCATAAACTTGGGTGGCTACCGTAAGTCCCTAACAATATAGATTGCAGTGGCCACTATGATTTGCATGATGACACAAAGATCTAGTCGGTGAGGATATATGGCTCCCATGTTGTTGCAGTTAGGATATCTCCACGTGGCTGAAACCCACTATATCTAAAATGGAGAAACCGTACGTTGAGCCACCAATTATAGATATTTTGTTTTTTTTAATATCATTCTGCAACTAATCTAATTATTCAGGATGAGTTTCGAGATTAAAATTTTAAAGCCCTTCAAAGATAATATTGGAAAAAATCAAACAAATTATAGATCATTATTTCTAACAACGTCACTCAAGAGATGGTTAAGATTCACCCCTATTTAAGAAAATATTTTCAATATTTCATAATACTAAGTATTTGGTACATTATCTATTAAAAATATAAAAAATAATTCATCTAATATCATTTCTCCTACTCCTGCTTTTGAGGTTAATGCCACGTAAATCTCACTTTTTACTATTTTAGATAAAAGAATACATACTACAAAAACAATGAAAATAATTAACCCTATTCACTCCTTCTAGATTGCAAGAGCATTGAACTCTGTCTTATGCAAATAATACTGGGACTAGGGATTTCGACGCTTGGTCCAGAGGAGTCAAGAGGAGTTTTCAATATCAATTATCATCTTAGTGGAATGTGGGAAAAGAAAAGCCCATGGTCATAATTAGAAGATAAATAGAGGTGTGGGGTGGGTGGGGTGTGACCACCTAAGGTGGAAGGAGTCAAGCCCTAGTTAAAGATTATGAGGAATGAAGGGTTTAGAGCTGATACAATTAATTCTTGATATAGAATACTCGCAGAAAAAAATGAGAAATTGAGAGGTGGATTTGTTGTCTATGATTAAGCTTGATCTCAGTTGAAAAGGGAATGTATGGTACTAATTTTAATTTAGTCTATTGAATTCAGAATGACATCGTTGAATTAATGATAATGGTGAAAGTTTTGACCCCACCTACAAGTATAATATGCAGAGAGAGAGAGAGATAAGAAACTGTACTTAAATTTACCACTACATTTTTTAACCATTTAATATTGTAATTTATGTTAGTTTTCCAGCAATAGCTGACTGAAAAGGATAAGAACGGGAGATCATAATCTAATTTAATAATGACCGATGACTCTATTATTTTCTACACCAATAGCGTCAATAAGGGTTTTTTTCACAAAAAAAAAAAAAAAAAAAAAACGGCAGCATCTATGAAAGAGAACTATATTGATTTGCCAACAAGCCAGTGAAGTCATGAAAAGGGTGAAAGGAAATGTCACTTGGCAACTACTTCACATGGGTGCTTTCAGAATGATTCACTACAAGAAAAAGTCTTATTAGTGACAAAATTTTATGAAATTTCGTCACAAATTTTTACGTCGCAAGTAAATTTCGTCACAAATTCCTATGTCGCAAATTTATTTGTGTCGAAAATTGTCATTTGTGACAAGATTTATGACGAAATTTTTTTGTCAAATAAACTTTTTTCTTGTAGTGATTTCTTGATGCATATTATCCATGTATTTTTATCCACAATTTTTTATGGGTTAATTGTATGTCCTTTAAAATGAAGTTGTGTCATTTTAATTTTTTACACTATATACTACCTCTAATTTATAATATTAAAAATTAAAAGGATACAACTTGTGCCCTTTAAGAAGATTAACTTTTTCCCATTTTTTATATATGTTTTGTATCCATCAATATCTCCTCCTTCCCTTTGTTGCTTAATTATTATTAATATTTTGCTTTTTTGTCATTGGAAAGAATCAAAACGGGGCATGAAATGTTGACATGCGTTAGAAACACCTTTAAGCTTTCTTCAATTTCTTTAACAATTCTGCAGGCCTTTCGTTCCAAACTGCAGGCGGAGTTTATTTAAGTTTCTTTCAAGTAGTAACTACTTAAAATATTCAAATTATCAACTGAAGATATATGATAATTTTATAGTATATTTGTAACGTATCTTTTTTATATAATAGCCTTTTTGAACAAACTCATTTATTTTGTGTTAAAATTCAACTTTTCATTAAAAAAATCGGTGCCATAATAATTAAACTCTACATCACTTGTCATGAACCAACTATTCTAGAATCTCATACAAAGGCACACAAACTATTTTATATAACATATCCAACATAAACCACCTTCCGTCATGCTTCTAGTTTATTGTTACTTGTCACATTGTGCTAAACTATCACGCACCACTACTTGTGACCAGAATGAATCACATGAAATAGGTACAAATCCACTGCAAATGCAATTTAAGTTGAATAGTGGTCCAACAACAAATTAGAAACACCCCATTTGGATTTTCTGAAGAGGGTATATGACCAACTACAGTTCTGCAATCTCCCATGCATGCAGATTTATTGACCCCACCATGCTATATTTCCCCCCCTTGAAATGTAGTCTTATCACGTAATGTTATGAGGTTATCGAGTTCTAGGTGTGACAATCCAAGGTCCGATACCCATTAAATTTGTAGCTGGAAGATTATCGATCGAGTATATAAATACCAAAATAACAGTAAACCATATTGGGCTTCCTCCTTCAATGCTAAGCCTAAGTTCATTGAGGGATTTTTTAAAAAAACTCTAAACCTTAAATCCTAGATTTCACCTCCTCAATATATTCATTAGTTGTGGGTGGAGGCTAGGTTAGAGAGAATAGATTTGAGAGAAAAAAATATTTGAGTGATTTGTGAGCAAAGCTTTAAGCTTTGTATTTGAAAAATCTATAGAGAGAGTTTGAGTGAAATATCTCTAGGTAGTTTAATTATCACCATTATTGGAGAGGTTGAGTTAACTATCACATCGGTGTATTTTGATTCTTTGTATTCATTATTTTCATAGTGGACGTTTAATCTAGACTAGGTCCCGTGAGTTTTTACTTCTTCATTGGAGAAAGTTTTCCCACGTTAAAATTTGTTTGTGTTCTCTTTCTCTCTCTCCTGTCTGTGTTTTTTATTTTCTGTTGCACTGCCCGACCTGGTAAAATTTAAGCTCAGGTAATTGCCGAGATCCGAGATCCGACCAAAACTAGTTCTTTAATTTCTTGTCCTTAAATTGATGGCTTGTATGCGTACCACAGAGAAAAGTCACGGCTCATAGATTATGAAGAACCATGTGGACGTCCACAATCTTCAGCTGTCTTTACATTAATTTGTTGAATATTTTCTCAAGGAAAACTCAAGAAATAATTAATCAATTTGCCATCAAAGTCCCTTCATTCGCATGTAGCATAGAAACACGTGCATAAATAAAAATCTTCTTGCCTATAATATTTAGTAGTGGATGAATAAGATATAAGGCTTTTTTTTCTGCATTAACTTAAACCAAAAGGACTTTATGGTTTGGTAATTTATATAAGGTAGGATGCCTTACCTTGCCTCCCTCGTAGAATAATTCTTTATAATAGGCCCTATATCTTAAGAATTAGATCTAACTTCATTCCTGGTTAGTTTACAAATATTTCTGAACTAAGCAAATAATGATTTTGAGTTTCACCATTGTCCTAAATAAAATTCATAGTTTGATGACTCGGTAAAAGTTACTGAAATTGTGGGATATAAATAAAGTCTAACAATTGCTGCACATTTTTTTTTTTCCATTTATGTGAATGGTTCCCTTTTTTTTTTTGGGTGTGTGTGTGTGAGAGCCATAATTGAGCTAGAACCCATTTCATAACTAATTTTTGAATTGTTGAAACTTTTGGGGATACGTGTTGGACCTAAGCCCAACAAGCTAAAAACGCTAACTTAAAGAAGACACTACCCGGGCCCGGGGTACCCAAATAAAAGTTATCATATCATAGTTCCAACTTCCAAGGACGGTTAAGTTTTGATTAATTTTATGACCATTTTTTAAAGACTCAATAAAATTTTAGCTATAAATTATTTTAATAATGAATAAAAAAAATTTAAGTACATGCTTGGATAGTTGCTTAAAACATTTTAAAATAAATTTTTTTCTTATTTTTTGAATTTTTTATAAATTATTTTAGTTCAAATATACACTTTAATGACAGGAATGTTTGATTGATAAACTCCAGAATAATTGAACTTATTTTATAAACAACATTTTTCATGTCGTGTAACTCGTCACATGTAATAAAAAATATTTGGTTTGAAATGAAATGGTTAATAATGAGTGAATGATAGTTATTGAAAAACAAAATTTGTAAAAATACTTATTTCGTAAGTGAAATTCACTCGCGGATAAATTAATTCAAATTTTTTTATCATATTTATATAATAGTGAGCGAGTTTTATTAATTTTTTCTCATTTTCTCTTTACAATGAAATTCATTCAATTTTATGTTTATGTGAATACTATAGAAAATATTTTTCCGGGGAAAAAGCACTGCATTTTATCATGGAATTAATATTTTTCATGTTCCATATAAATTAATAAAGGGTTCATTTTTTCTACGGTCAATGTAAATAAATTATATACAGTGAGCCCAAAACGATGTAGTTTTGAAGCAAAAATCAAGGTATTTTGTAATTATAATTTATTTCAGGGTTATAATAGTCTTTTTATTATAATTTTTTAATTTTTTAACATAAAACGACGTCGTTATGGGAGCGAAGGTAGATAACTTGTCTACATTCACTTTAAAAACATTAAATTATACACACAAATGAGTAGAGTCTAAGTTTCTATATTTTTCATGTTACATATAAATTAATAAATTATACACACAAATGTGTAGAGTCCATGTTTCTACATGCAAAGAGAAGAGAGATCATTATCTCGTATAGACACTAATCCCTATTATTATACTAGTGTCAGTAAAATTCAATGAACCAAATGAAATGTCAGTGTAGAAGAGCGGCAAAAGAAAAGAATAGGTATGTACCAAAAAAAAAAAAAAAGAATAGGTAGAAATTGATTCAAATATGTATAGGATATAAGAATGGTTCAAAGTCAAAAAGTGTTATGAGTGAAAAGGACTGAACAAAGAAAGAGAAATAAAATAAGAGAGCACTGTGTAAGGTTGGGGTTTTTGGGGGCCTAACGCTCCACATTTACTTGCACTTCAATTCATCAATTCACATTCTTCCCATTTTGCATACCAAAAAGAAAAAAGAAATGTTTCCATTTTCCTACACAAAGGTGATGGATTTTCTCAGCAAGTGACGGGGATGGGTGCTTGTAATATTAATAACGCCTAAATTAATTCAAAGTTATTCAATTTTCTTAGGTTAGGTAAGGTATATAAAAAAAAAGAGGTTGGCAAGTTAGCCTGGGCGAGCTGATGAGTTGAAAAACTCAGCGTCGAGCCCATCTTGTCACCTCTATCAAGGGGCATTCTCTTGCATTCTCTTTCTCTTACACAGCAGTCATTGTACGCTGATAATGGATGCAAACCGACTCGTCTCAAGAACAAGGTCAGTCCACATGTGGTACAACTCTAGTCTGCAACACACCCGTCCCTTCACTCTATAGATTTCAGTACCTATTTTCCATTCCCTCCTGCATATCCCAAGTTAGGAGGGATGCTAAGTAATGCCAATTCCTGCAGATTATTCCACGTTAGTCATTATATCTCCATGAGATAAAATAAAATCCTAACAACTAGGAAACAGAATCCTAATTAACAATCTGATAAAATCAGCTCTAAAAAATAAACTAAACAAATTTCAAACAAACTAAAAATCAAATCTAACTAATTATTAAATTCAAATGAAAACAGCAACACAGATAAATATCAACATAAATCTGATCTTCATGATTCGTATATCTAGATTTCTAACAACAATATATATATATATATATATATATATATATATATATATATATATATATATATATATATATATATATAATTGAAACGTACTCTCTGTCCTAGAGGGCAGGGAGGATGTGGCAGAACATGAGGAGGAGGAGGTGGCAGAACACGAGGAGGTGGCGGAACACGCTGTGCCACGTTCACGGCTAGGCACAGGAGAGGATTGTACCTGATTTCATCAGCAGCAGTGCTGCTATTGTCTCCAGCAGATTTCAGCAATGCCAATTCCTGCCTATTTCGTGTTATATCTTCATGAGATAAAATAAAATCCTAATAACTAGGAAACAGAATTCTAATTAACAATCTGATAAAATCAGCTCTAAAAAACAAACTAAACAAATTTCAAACAAACTAAAAAAGAAATCTAATTAATTATTAAATTCAAAGTAAAACAGCAACACAGATAACTATCAACATAAATCTGATCTTCATGATTCGCATATCTTGATCTCTAACAACAATATATATTGTATATATATAAATGAAATGTATAATACTCGAGGCTAAGGAAAAGGTGACAGAACAGGTCGTGGAAGGTGAAGTCTCCTCTCGCAGCTAGACTCAGAGGAGAAGTGTAAGTAAAACCTCCCTGCATTTTTCAATTGAACAAGCATAATTCACCAAGTGAAGGTCGACATGAAGATTGGAACACTCATATAGAGATTGGAACATACTCTGTTAGATAAGCCATGTGGAGGTTGACATGAAGTAGCATCAATACCCATCCATACTCTCCATACAGATGGTGGAACATATGGCTATGGAGGACGGTGGCCTCCACCCAAACCTAGGGCACTCACAAGGGAATTGTAACCCGAACCTAGGGCCCTCGTAAGGGAATTGTAGGTCCCCCTAGAATCCTACACTTTTTCAATTGAATATGCACAGTTAAACTGTAATATTATATTACAGTCATATATAGCTAAATCCCCTTCTTCACCCGAAATGTCATGGCCTTATAAGTTTAATCTATTTAGCCGAGGGTAGTGTTTCACCAAATGTGGTATTCACAATTTGTCTGAGACATAATGTTTTCAAAATTCAAGCATAATTCAAAACAACTTTTATCCAACAAATATAAATACCACATTAATCAAATTTTAAGTCATTAATATAATACCTATACAACAGTTAAAAATTAAATAATAACATTCATAAATTTAAGACTACTAACCTATAGCTTTTTAAATAAAAATATCACATTAATATAATTTCAAATCAATATACAACCTTTAAAAACTAAATACTAACATTAATCAAAATTAATCCCACTAAACTACCGTAAATGGCTAGGGATTGAGTGTAAGCTATATATACAGTAAAGTTCAATATACAACTTGTCAGTATCGTTTTCATTGGCGTGCATTGTAGACCGCAAGTCAAACGGTCAAAGATGACATTCATGAGAGACGTTATACAGAATCTTTATGCATGCTAAATACTAACATTAATCAAAATTAAGCCCACTAAACTATCATAAATGGCTGGGGATGGGAGTGTATGCTATATATACAGTAAAACTCAATATACAACTTGTCAGTATCGTCTTCACATGCGTGCATTGTAGACAGCAAGTCAAACGGTCAAAGATGTCATTCATGCAGAGACGTTATACAAGACCTTTATGCATGCTAAATACTAACATTAATCAAAATTAAGCCCACTAAACCACCGTAATTGGCTGGGGATGGGAGTGTATGCTATATGTACACTAAAACTCAATATACAACGTGTCAGTATCGTTTTCACTGGCGTGCATTGTAGACCGCAAGTCAAATGGTCAAAGATGTCATTCATGCATAGACGTTATACACGACCTTTATGCTTGCTAAATACTAACATTAATCAAAATTAAGCCCACTAAACTACCGTAAATGGCTGGGGATGAGAGTGTATGCTATATATACAGTAAAGCTCAATATACAACTTGTGAGTATCATTTTCACTGTCGTGAATTGTAGACTGCAAGTCAAAGGTCAAAGATGTCATTCATGCAGAGACGTTATACATGACCTTTATGCATGCTAAATACTAACATTAATCAAAATTAAACTAAACTACCGTAAATGGCTGGGGATGTTAGTGTATGCTATATATACAAACTAAATATACAACTTGTCAGTATCGTTTTCACTGGCGTGCATTGTAGACCGAAAGTCAAACGGTCAAAGATGTCATTCATGCAGAGACGTTATACAAGACCTTTATGCATGCTAAATACTAACATTAATCAAAATTAAGCCCACTAAACTACCGTAAATGGCTGGGGATAGGAGTGTATGCTATATATACAGTAAAGCTCAATATATAACTTGTCAGTATCGTTTTCACTGGCGTGCATTGTAGACCGCAAGTCAAACGGTCTAAGATGTCATTCATGCAGAGACGTTATACACGACCTTTATTCATGCTAAATACTAATATTAATCAAAATTAAGGCCACTAACCTACCGTAAATGGCTGGAGATGGGAGTGTATGCTATATATACAGTAAAACTAAATATACAACTTGTCAGTATCATTTTCACTGGCGTGCATTGTAGATAGCAAGTCAAACGGTCAAAGATGTCATTCATGCAGAGACGTTATACATGACCTTTATGCATGCTAAATACTAACATTAATCAAAATTAAGCCCACTAAACTACCGTAAATGGTTGGGGATGTTAGTGTATGGTATATATACAGTAAAACTAAATATACAGTAGCTAGGATCAACATTAGGGTTTAAAGTTTAAACATACGTGGGTGATTTCCTCTGATTGCGATGAGTCCATTTTCTCGTAAGCACAATGTAGGGTTTAGGATTCGGAGGGAAATAATGCTATTAAATATTTATATCCGATGACGATATATGTGCTTTGGCCCAAGCACTTGGAAACTTTTGAAAATAAAAAATAAAAAATAGCTTATATAGTTTGACGGAGAAAATCTGTTTATATAAAAAATTGAAAAATAGACCAATGTAATAGTCATTAAAATTCAATGAACGAAATGAAATGACCGTGTTAAAGAGCGAAGAATAGAATTGGCAGAAATTGACACAAATATGAATACGATATAGGAATGGTTCAAAGTCAAAAATTGTGATGGGTGAAAAAGACTGAACAACGAAAGAGAAATAAAATAAGAGCACGGGTGTGTATGCTATACAACTTGTTAGTATCGTTTTCACTGGAGTACATTGTAGACCGCAAGTCAAACGGTCAAAGATGTCATTCATGCAGACACGTTATACAGGACCTTTATGCATGCTAAATACTAACATTAATCAAAATTAAGCCCACTAAACTACCGTAAATGGCTGGGGATGTTAGTGTATGGTATATATACAGTAAAACTAAATATACAACTTGTCTGTATCGTTTTCACTGGCGTGCATTGTAGACAGCAAGTCAAACGGTCAAAGATGTCATTCATGCAGAGACGTTATACATGACCTTTATGCATGCTAAATACTAACATTAATCAAAATTAAGCCCACTAAACTACCGTAAATGGCTGGGGATGGGAGTGTATGCTATATATACAGTAAAACGCAATATACGACTTGTCAGTATCATTTTCACTGGCGTGCATTGTAGACAGCAAGTCAAACGGTTAAAGATGTCATTCATGCAGAGACGTTATGCAGGACCTTAATGTGTGCTAATTTATACCAAAAAAAAAAACAGTAGCACAGTGGGTCAAATATGTCATTGATGCAGAGACGTTGTTCAGGACCTTTATGCATGCTAATTTATACCAAAAAACAAAAAAAAATACAGTAGCTAGGATCAACATTAGGGTTTAAAGTTTAAACATACGTGGGTGATTTCCTCTGATTGCGATGAGTCCATTTTCTCGTAAGCAGAGTGTAGGGTTTAGGATTCGGAGGGAAATAATGCTATTAAATATTTATATAGGATGAGGATATATGGGCTTTGGCCCAAGAACTTGAAACTTTTGAAAATAAAAAATAAAAAATAGCTTATATAGTTTGACGGAGGAAATCTGTTTATATAAAAAATTGAAAAATAGACAATGTAATAGTCATTAAAATTCAATGAACGAAATGAAATGTCCGTGTTGAAGTGCGAAGAAAAGAATTGGCAGAAATTGACACAAATATGAATACGAAATAGGAATGGTTCAAAGTCAAAAATTGTCATTGGAGAAAAAGACTGAACAAAGAAAGAGAAATAAAATAAGAGCACGGGTGTGTATGCTATACAACTTGTCAGTATCGTTTTCATTCGCGTGTATTGTAGACCGCAAGTCAAACGGTCAAAGATGTCATTCATGCAGAGACGTTATACAGGACCTTTATGCATGCTAAATACTAACATTAATCAAAATTAAGTCCACTAAACTACCATAAGTGGCTGGGGATGGGAGTGTATGCTATATATACAGTAAAACTCAATGTACAACTTGTCAGTATCCTTTTCACTGGCGTGCGTTGTAGACCGCAAGTCAAACGGTCAAAGATGTCATTCATGCAGAGACGTTATACAGGACCTTTATGCATGCTAAATACTAACATTAATTAAAATTAAGCCCACTAAACTACCATAAGTGGCTGGGGATGGGAGTGTATGCTATATATACAGTAAAACTCAATATACAACTTGTCAGTATAGTTTTCACTGGCGTGCATTGTAGACCGCAAGTCAAAAGGTCAAAGATGTCATTCAAGCAGAGACGTTTTACAGGACCTTTATGCATGCTAAATACTAACATTAATCAAAATTAAGCCCACTAAACTACCGTAAATGGCTGGGGATGTTAGTGTATGGTATATATACAGTAAAACTAAATATACAACTTGTCATTATCATTTTCACTGGCGTGCATTGTAGACAGCAAGTCAAACGGTCAAAGATGTCATTCATGCAGAGACGTTATACATGACCTTTATGCATGCTAAATACTAACATTAATCAAAATTAAGCCCACTAAACTACCGTAAATGGCTGGGGATGGGAGTGTATGCTATATATACAGTAAAACGCAATATACAACTTGTCAGTATCATTTTCACTGGCGTGCATTGTAGACCGCAAGTCAAACGGTCAAAGATGTCATTAATGCAGAGACGTTATACAGGACCTTAATGTGTGCTAATTTATACCCAAAAAAAAACAGTAGCACAGTGGGTCAAATATGTCATTGATGCAGAGACGTTGTTCAGGACCTTTATGCATTCTAATTTATACCAAAAAAGAAAAAAAAATACAGTAGCTAGGATCAACATTAGGGTTTAAAGTTTAAACATACGTGGGTGATTTCCTCTGATTGCGATGAGTCCATTTTATCTTAAGCACAGTGTAGGGTTTAGGATTCGGAGGGAAATAATGCTATTAAATAATTATATCCGATGATGATATATGGACTTTTGGCGCAAGCACTTGGAAACTTTTGAAAATAAAAAATAGCTTATATAGTTTGACGGAGAAAATATGTTTATATAAAAAATTGAAAAATAGACCAATGTAATAGTCATTAAAATTCAATGAACGAAATGAAATGTCCGTGTTGAAGAGCGAAGAAAAGAATTGGCAGAAATTGACACAAATATGAATACGATATAGGAATGGTTCAAAGTCAAAAATTGTCATGGGTGAAAAAGACTGAACAACGAAAGAGAAATAAAATAAGAGCACGGGTGTGTATGCTATACAACTTGTCAGTATCGTTTTCACTGGCGTGCATTGTAGACCGCAAGTCAAAAGGTCAAAGATGTCATTCATGCAGAGACGTTTTACAGGACCTTTATGCATGCTAAATACTAACATTAATCAAAATTAAGCCCACTAAACTACCGTAAGTGGCTGGGGATGGGAGTGTATGCTATATATACAGTAAAACTCAATGTACAACTTGTCAATATCGTTTTCACTGGCGTGCATTGTAGACCGCAAGTCAAAAGGTCAAAGATGTCATTCATGCAGAGACGTTTTACAGGACCTTTATGCATGCTAAATACTAATATTAATCAAAATTAAGCCCACTAAACTACCGTAAATGGCTGGGGATGTTAGTGTATGGTATATATACAGTAAAAAAAAATATACAACTTGTCAGTATCGTTTTCACTGGCATGCATTGTAGACAGCAAGTCAAACGGTCAAAGATGTCATTCATGCAGAGACGTTATACATTACCTTTATGCATGCTAAATACTAACATTAATCAAAATTAAGCCCACTAAACTACCGTAAATGGCTGGGGATGGGAGTGTATGCTATATATACAGTAAAACGCAATATATAACTTGTCCGTATCATTTTCACTGGCGTGCATTGTAGACCGCAAGTCAAACGGTCAAAGATGTCATTCATGCAGAGACGTTATACAGGACCTTAATGTGTGCTAATTTATACAAAAAAAACAGTAGCACAGTGGGTCAAATATGTCATTGATGCAGAGACGTTGTTCAGGACCTTTATGCATGCTAATTTATACCAAAAAACAAAAAAAAATACAGTAGTTAGGATCAAAATTAGGGTTTAAAGTTTAAACATACGTGGGTGATTTCCTCTGATTGCGATGAGTCCATTTTCTTGTAAGCACATTGTAGGGTTTAGGATTTAGAGGGAAATAATGCTATTAAATATTTATATACGATGATGATATATGGGCTTTGGCCCAAGCACTTGGAAACTTTTGAAAATAAAAAATAAAAAATAGCTTATATAGTTTGACGGAGAAAATCTGTTTATATAAAAAATTGAAAAATAGACCTATGTAATAGTCATTAAAATTCAATGAACGAATTGAAATGTCTGTGTTGAAGAGCGAAGAAAAGAATTGGCAGAAATTGACACAAATATGAATACGATATAAGAATTGTTCAAAGTCAAAAATTGTCATGGGTGAAAAAGACTGAACAACGAAAGAGAAATAAAATAAGAGCACGGGTGTGTATGCTATACAACTTGTCAGTATCGTTTTCACTGGCGTGCATTGTAGACCGCAAGTCAAACGGTCAAAGATATTATTCATGCAGAGACGTTATACATGACCTTTATGCATGCTAAATACTAACATTAATCAAAATTAAGCCCACTAAACTACCGTAAACGACTGGGGATGGGAGTGTATGCTATATATACAGTAAAACTCAATATACAACTTGTCAGTAACATTTTCACTGCCGTGCATTGTAGACCGCAAGTCAAACGGTCAAAGATGTCATTCATGCAGAGACGTTATACAGGACCTTAATGTGTGCTAAGTTATACCAACAAAAAAAAAACAATAGCTCAGTGGGTCAAATATGTCATTGATGCAGAGACGTTGTTCAGGACCTTTATGCATGCTAATTTATACCAAAATTCTAAAAAAAAATACAGTAGCTAGGATCAACATTAGGGTTTAAAGTTTAAACATACGTGGGTGATTACCTCTGATTGTGATGAGTCCATTTTCTCGTAAGCACAGTGTAGGGTTTAGGATTCAGAGGGAAATAATGCTATTAAATATTTATATACGATGATGATATATGGGCTTTGGCCCAAGCACTTGGAAACTTTTGAAAATAAAAAATAAAAAATAGCTTATATAGTTTGACGGAGAAAATCTGTTTATATAAAAAATTGAAAAATAGACCTATGTAATAGTCATTAAAATTCAATGAACGAAAAGAAATGTCCGTGTTGAAGAGCGAAGAAAAGAATTGACAGAAATTGACACAAATATGAATACGATATAGGAATTGTTCAAAGTCAAAAATTGTCATGGGTGAAAAAGACTGAACAACGAAAGAGAAATAAAATAAGAGCACGGGTGTGCATGCTATACAACTTGTCAGTATCGTTTTCACTGCCGTGCATTGTAGACCGCAAGTCAAACGGTCAAAGATGTTATTCATGCAGAGACGTTATACAGGACCTTTATGCATGCTAAATACTAACATTAATCAAAATTAAGCCCACTAAACTACCGTAAACGACTGGGGATGGGAGTGTATGTTATATATATAGTAAAACTCAATATACAGCTTGTCAGTAACATTTTTGCTGCCGTGCATTGTAGACCGCAAGTCAAACGGTCAAAGATGTCATTCATGCAAAGACGTTATCCAGGACCTTAATGTGTGCTAATTTATACCAAAAAAAAAAAACAGTAGCATTGTGGGTCAAATATGTCATTGATGCAGAGACGTTGTTCAGGACCTTTATGCATGCTAATTTATACCAAAATTAAAAAAAAAATACAGTAGCTAGGATCAACATTAGGGTTTAAAGTTTAAATATACATGGGTGATTTCCTCTGATTGCGATGAGTCCATTTTCTCGTAAGCACAGTGTAGGGTTTAGGATTCGCAGGGAAATAATGCTATTAAATATTTATATACGATGATGATATATGGGCTTTGGCCCAAGCACTTGGAAACTTTTGAAAATAAAAAATAAAAAATAGCTTATATAGTTTTACGGAAAAAACTCTGTTTATATTAAAAATTGAAAAATAGACCTATGTAATAGTCATTAAAATTCAATGAACGAAATGAAATTTCCGCGTTGAAGAGCGAAGAAAAGAATTGGCAAAAATTGACACAAATATGAATACGATATAGGAATGGTTCAAAGTCAAAAATTGTGATGGGTGAAAAAGACTGAACAACGAAAGAGAAATAAAAAAAGAGCACGGGTGTGCATGCTATACAACTTGTCAGTATCATTTTCACTAGCGTGCATTGTAGACCGCAAGTCAAACGGTAAAAGATGTCATTCATGCAGAGACGTTATACAGGACCATTATGCATGCCAAATACTAACATTAATCAAAATTAAGCCCACTAAACTACCGTAAACGACTGGGGATGGGAGTGTATGCAATATATACAGTAAAACTCAATATACAACTTGTCAGTATCATTTTCACTGGCGTGCATTGTAGACCGCAAGTCAAACAGTCAAAGATGTCATTCATGCAGAGATGTTATACAGGACCTTAATGTGTGCTAATTTATACCAAAAAAAAAACAGTAGCACAGTGGGTCAAATATGTCATTGATGCAGAGACGTTGTTCAGGACCTTTATTCATGCTAATTTATACCAAAAAACAAAAAAAAAATACAGTAGCTAGGATCAACATTAGGGTTTAAAGTTTAAACATACGTGGGTGATTTCCTCTGATTGCGATGAGTCCATTTTCTCGTAAGCACAGTGTAGGGTTTAGGATTCGGAGGGAAATAATGCTATTAAATATTTATATACGATGATGATATATGGGCTTTGGCCCAAGCACTTGGAAACTTTTGAAAATAAAAAATAAAAAATAGCTTATATAGTTTGACGGAGAAAATCTGTTTATATAAAAAATTGAAAAATAGACCTATGTAATAGTCATTAAAATTCAATGAACGAAAAGAAATGTCTGTGTTGAAGAGCGAAGAAAAGATTTGACAGAAATTGACACAAATATGAATAAGATATAGGAATTGTTCAAAGTCAAAAATTGTCATGGGTGAAAAAGACTGAACAACGAAAGAGAAATAAAATAAGAGCACGGGTGTGTATGCTATAAAACTTGTCAGTATCGTTTTCACTGCCGTGCATTGTAGACCGCAAGTCAAATGGTCAAAGATGTTATTCATGCAGAGACGTTATACAGGACCTTTATGCATGCTAAATACTAACATTAATCAAAATTAAGCCCACTAAACTACCGTAAACGACTGGGGATGGGAGTGTATGTTATATATACAGTAAAACTCAATATACAACTTGTCAGTAACATTTTTGCTGCCGTGCATTGTAGACCGCAAGTCAAACGGTCAAAGATGTCATTCATGCAAAGACGTTATACATGACCTTAATGTGTGCTAATTTATACCAAAAAAAAAAAACAGTAGCACTGTGGGTCAAATATGTCATTGATGCAGAGACGTTGTTCAGGACCTTTATGCATGCTAATTTATACCAAAATTAAAAAAAAAAGTACAGTAGCTAGGATCAACATTAGGGTTTAAAGTTTAAACATACGTGGGTGATTTGCTCTGATTGCGATGAGTCCATTTTCTCGTAAGCACAGTGTAGGGTTTAGGATTCGCAGGGAAATAATGCTATTAAATATTTATATACGATGATGATATATGGGCTTTGGCCCAAGCACTTGGAAACTTTTGAAAATAAAAAATAGCTTATATAGTTTTACGGAAAAAACTCTGTTTATATAAAAAATTGAAAAATAGACCTATGTAATAGTCATTAAAATTCAATGAACGAAATGAAATTTTCGCGTTGAAGAGCGAAGAAAAGAATTGGCAAAAATTGACACAAATATGAACACGATATAGGAATGGTTCAAAGTCAAAAATTGTGATGGGTGAAAAAGACTGAACAACGAAAGAGAAATAAAAAAAGAGCACGGGTGTGCATGCTATACAACTTGTCAGTATCATTTTCACTGGCGTGCATTGTAGACCGCAAGTCAAACGGTAAAAGATGTCATTCATGCAGAGACGATATACAGGACCATTATGCATGCCAAATACTAACATTAATCAAAATTAAGCCCACTAAACTACCGTAAACGACTGGGGATGGGAGTATATGCAATATATACAATAAAACTCAATATACAACTTGTCAGTATCGTTTCCACTGGCGTGCATTGTAGACCGCAAGTCAAACAGTCAAAGATGTCATTCATGCAGAGATGTTATACAGGACCTTAATGTGTGCTAATTTATACCAAAAAAAAAACAGTAGCACAGTGGGTCAAATATGTCATTGATGCAGAGACGTTGTTCAGGACCTTTATTCATGCTAATTTATACCAAAAAAACAAAAAAAAAATACAGTAGCTAGGATCAACATTAGGGTTTAAAGTTTAAACATACGTGGGTGATTTCCTCTGATTGCGATGAGTCCATTTTCTTGTAAGCACAGTGTAGGGTTTAGGATTCAGAGGGAAATAATGCTATTAAATATTTATATACGATGATGATATATGGGCTTTGGCCCAAGCACTTGGAAACTTTTGAAAATAAAAAATAAAAAATAGCTTATATAGTTTGACGGAGAAAATCTGTTTATATAAAAAATTGAAAAATAGACCTATGTAATAGTCATTAAAATTCAATGAACGAAAAGAAATGTCCGTGTTGAAGAGCGAAGAAAAGAATTGACAGAAATTGACACAAATATGAATACGATATAGGAATTGTTCAAAGTCAAAAATTGTCATGGGTGAAAAAGATTGAACAACGAAAGAGAAATAAAATAAGAGCACGGGTGTGTATGCTATACAACTTGTCAGTATCGTTTTCACTGCCGTGCATTGTAGCCCGCAAGTCAAACGGTCAAAGATGTTATTCATGCAGAGACGTTATACAGGACCTTTATGCATGCTAAATACTAACATTAATCAAAATTAAGCCCACTAAACTACCGTAAACGACTGGGGATGGGAGTGTATGTTATATATACAGTAAAACTCAATATACAACTTGTCAGTAACATTTTTGCTGCCGTGCATTGTAGACCGCAAGTCAAACGGTCAAAGATGTCATTCATGCAAAGACGTTATACAGGACCTTAATGTGTGCTAATTTATACCAAAAAAAAAAAACAGTAGCACTGTGGGTCAAATATGTCATTGATGCAGAGACGTTGTTCAGGACCTTTATGCATGCTAATTTATACCAAAATTAAAAAAAAATACAGTAGCTAGGATCAACATTAGGGTTTAAAGTTTAAACATACATGGGTGATTTGCTCTGATTGCGATGAGTCCATTTTCTCGTAAGCACAGTGTAGGGTTTAGGATTCGCAGGGAAATAATGCTATTAAATATTTATATACGATGATGATATATGGGCTTTGGCCCAAGCACTTGGAAACTTTTGAAAATAAAAAATAAAAAATAGCTTATATAGTTTTACGGAAAAAACTCTCTTTATATAAAAAATTGAAAAATAGACCTATGTAATAGTCATTAAAATTCAATGAACGAAATGAAATTTCCGCGTTGAAGAGCGAAGAAAAGAATTGGCAAAAATTGACACAAATATGTATACGATATAGGAATGGTTCAAAGTCAAAAATTGTGATGGGTGAAAAAGACTGAAAAACGAAAGAGAAATAAAAAAAGAGCACGGGTGTGTATGCTATAAAACTTGTCAGTATCATTTTCACTAGCGTGCATTGTAGACCGCAAGTCAAACGGTAAAAGATGTCATTCATGCAGAGACGTTATACAGGACCATTATGCATGCCAAATACTAACATTAATCAAAATTAAGCCCACTAAACTACCGTAAACGACTGGGGATGGAGTGTATGCAATATATACAGTAAAACTCAATATACAACTTGTCAGTATCATTTTCACCGGCGTGCATTGTAGACCGCAAGTCAAACAGTCAAAGATGTCATTCATGCAGAGATGTTATACAGGACCTTAATGTGTGCTAATTTATACCAAAAAAAAAAACAGTAGCACAGTGGGTCAAATATGTCATTGATGCAGAGACGTTGTTCAGGACGTTTATTCATGCTAATTTATACCAAAAAACAAAAAAAAATACAGTAGCTAGGATCAACATTAGGGTTTAAAGTTTAAACATACGTGGGTGATTTCCTCTGATTGCGATGAGTCCATTTTCTCGTAAGCACAATGTAGGGTTTAGGATTTGGAGGGAAATAATGCTATTAAATATTTATATACGATGATGATATATGGGCTTTGGCCCAAGCACTTGGAAACTTTTGAAAATAAAAAATAAAAAATAGCTTATATAGTTTGACGGAGAAAATCTGTTTATATAAAAAATTGAAAAATAGACCTATGTAATAGTCATTAAAATTCAATGAACGAAAAGAAATGTCCGTGTTGAAGAGCGAAGAAAAGAATTGACAGAAATTGACACAAATATGAATACGATATAGGAATTGTTCAAAGTCAAAAATTGTCATGGGTGAAAAAGACTGAACAACGAAAGAGAAATAAAAAAAGAGCACGGGTGTGCATGCTATACAACTTGTCAGTATCATTTTCACTGATTGTAGACCGCAAGTCAAACGGTAAAAGATGTCATTCATGCAGAGACGTTATACAGAACCTTTATGCATGCCAAATACTAACATTAATCAAAATTATGCCCACTAAACTACCGTAAGTGGCTGGGGATGGGAGTGTATGCTATATATACAGTAAAACTCAATATACAACTTGTCAGTATCGTTTTCACTGGCGTGCATTGTAGACCGCAAGTCAAAAGGTCAAAGATGTCATTCATGCAGAGACGTTATACAGGACCTTAATGCATGCTAAATACTAACATTAATCAAAATTAAGCCCACTAAACAACTGTAAATGGCTGGGGATTTTAGTGTATGATATATATACAGTAAAACTAAATATACAACTTGTCAGTATCGTTTTCAGTAGCGTGCATTGTAGACAGCAAGTCAAACGGTCAAAGATGTCATTCATGCAGAGACGTTATACATGACCTTTATGCATGCTAAATACTAACTTTAATCAAAATTAAGCCCACTAAACTACCGTAAATGGCTGGGGATGGGAGTGTATTCTATATATACAGTAAAACTCAATATACAACTTGTCAGTATCATTTTCACTGGCGTGCATTGTAGACCGCAAGTTAAACGGTCAAAGATGTCATTCATGCAGAGATGTTATACAGGACCTTAATGTGTGCTAATTTATACCAAAAAAAAAACAATAGCACAGTGGGTCAAATATGTCATTGATGCAGAGACGTTGTTCAGGACCTTTATGCATGCTAATTTATACCAAAAAACAAAACAAAAATACAGTAGCTAGGATCAACTTTAGGGTTTAAAGTTTAAACATACGTAGGTGATTTCCTCTGATTGCGATGAGTCCATTTTCTCGTAAGCACAGTGTAGGGTTTAGGATTCGGAGGGAAATAATGCTATTAAATATTTATATATGATGATGATATATGGGCTTTGACCCAAGCACTTGGAAACTTGTGAAAATAAAAAATAAAAATTAGCTTATATAGTTTGACGGAGAAAATTTGTTTATATAAAAAATTGAAAAATAGACCTATGTAATAGTCATTAAAATTCAATGAACGAAATGAAATGTCCGTGTTGAAGAGCGAAGAAAAGAATTGGCAGAAATTGACACAAATATGAATACGATATAGGAATGATTCAAAGTTAAAAATTGTCATGGGTGAAAAAGACTGAACAACGAAAGAGAAATAAAATAAGAGCACGGGTGTGTATGCTATACAACTTGTCAGTATCGTTTTCACTAGCGTGCATTGTAGACCGCAAGTCAAACGGTAAAAGATGTCATTCATGCAGAGACGTTATACAGGACCTTTATGCATGCTAAATACTAACATTAATCAAAATTAAGCTCACTAAACTACCGTAAGTGGTTGGGGATGAGAGTGTATGCTATATAAATAGTAAAACTCAATATACAACTAGTCAATATCGTTTTCACTGGCGTGCATTGTAGACCGCAAGTCAAAAGGTCAAAGATGTCATTGATGCAGAGATGTTATTCATAACCTTGTGTGCTAATTTATACGAAAAAACAAAAAAAAATACAGTAGCTAAAGGATCAACATTAAGGTCAAAGCTGTCATTGATGCAGAGATGTTATTCAAAACCTTTATGCATGCTAAATACTAACATTAATCAAAATTAAGTTTACTAAACTACCGTAAGTGGCTGGGGATGGGAGTATATGCTATATATACAGTAAAACTCAATATACAACTTGTCAGTATCATTTTCACTGATGTGCATTGTAGACCGCAAGTCAAACGGTCAAAGATGTCATTCATGCAGAGACGTTATACAGGACCTTTATGCATGCTAAATACTAACATTAATCAAATTAAGCTCACTAAACTACCGTAAGTGGCTGGGGATGAGAGTGTATGCTATATATACAGTAAAACTCAATATACAACTAGTCAGTATCGTTTTCACTGGCGTGCATTGTAGACCGCAAGTCAAAAGGTCAAAGATGTCATTGATGCAGAGATGTTATTCATAACCTTAATGTGTGCTAATTTATACGAAAAAACAAAAAAAAAATACAGTAGCTAAAGGATCAACATTAAGGTCAAAGCTGTCATTGATGCAGAGATGTTATTCAAAACCTTTATGCATGCTAAATACTAACATTAATCAAAATTAAGTTTACTAAACTACCGTAAGTGGCTGGGGATGGGAGTGTATGCTATATACAGTAAAACTCAATATACAACTTGTCAGTATCGGAGGGAAATAATGCTATTAAATATTTATATCCGATGATGATATATGGACTTTGGCGCAAGCACTTGGAAACTTTTTAAAATAAAAAAATAAAAAATAGCTTATATAGTTTGACGAAGAAAATCTGTTTATATAAAAAATTGAAAAATAGACCAATGTAATAGTCATTAAAATTCAATGAACGAAATGAAATGTTCGTGTTGAAGAGCGAAGAAAAGAATTGGCAGAAATTGACACAAATATGAATACGATATAGGAATGGTTCAAAGTCAAAAATTGTCATGGGTGAAAAAGACTGAACAACGAAAGAGAAATAAAATAAGAGCACGGGTGTGTATGCTATATAACTTGTCAGTATCGTTTTCACTGGCGTGCATTGTAGACCGCAAGTCAAACGGTCAAAGATGTCATTCATGCAGAGACGTTATACAGGACCTTTATGCATGCTAAATACTAACATTAATCAAAATTAAGTTCATTAAACTACCGTAAATGGCTGGGGATTGGAGTATATGCTATATATACAGTAACACTCAATATACAACTTGTCAGTATCATTTTCACTGATGTGCATTGTAGACCGCAAGTCAAACGGTCAAAGATGTCATTGATGCAGAGACGTTATTCAGGACCTTAATGTATGCTAATTTATACAAAAAAACAAAAAAAATACAATAGCACAGTGGGTCAAAGATGTCATTGATGCAGAGACGTTATTCAGGACCTTTATGCATGCTAGTTTATACCAAAAAACAAAAAAAAAAACACAGTAGCTAAAGGATAACATTAGGGTTTAAAGTTTAAACATACGTGGGTGATTTTCTCTGATTGTGATGAGTCCATTTTCTCGTTAGCGCAGTGTAGGGTTTAGGATTCGGAGGAAAATAATGCTATTAAATATTTATATACGATGATGATATATGGGCCTTGGCCCAAGCACTTGGAAACTTTTGAAAATAAAAAATAAAAAATAGTTTATATAGTTTGACGGAGAAAATCTATTTATATAAAAAATTGAAAAAAAGACCTATGTAATAGTCATTAAAATTCAATGAACCATATGAAATGTCCGTGTTGAAGAGCGGTAAAAGATAAAAATTGGCAGAAATTGATTTAAATATGAATAGGATACACGAATGGGTTCAAAGTTAAAAAGCGTCATGGGTGAAAAGGACTGCACAAGGAAATAGAAATAAATTAAGAGCACGGGTAATAAGGTTGGGGTTTTTGTGAGGGCTTAACGCTCCACATCACTTCAATCATCAATTCACATTCTTCTCTATTTTTTGTTTGGATTAGGTTTCCTTCAAATTCGGTTTTACACTTCATGAATGCAAAACTAACTTGTACGTGTGAAATCGTCTTAGTATGAAACCCTGTGAATACTTCATTTCGTGGTGATGGAACTTACTAAATGCCGTTAATGTTTCCAGGAATGTGAGGTAAAAAGTGAAGTGATTTTAGTGGAAATGGAGCAGTATGAAATTCTAGAACAGATTGGTAAAGGTTCCTTTGCTTCTGCTCTGCTGGTCAGGCACAAGCACGAAAACAGAAAGTGAGCTTCGTTCCTAACTCTTTGTTTAATTAAATGTGTGATTCGAGATATCTTTTTTGCTTTGCAGGTTAAATTGTTTAAGTAATATGTATGAACTCGTGTGTTATGTTTAGTTATACTCACTGATAAGCTCGTATATCGTTTTGTATTTGTTATTTTGTATTTTGTATTTAGGTATGTCCTCAAGAAGATCCGTCTTGCTCGCCAGACTGACAGAATCCGTAGATCTGCTCGCCAGGAAGTAATGCTCCTAACTGAATCTCAGTTCATAAACGGGGGCTTACTTCTTTCTTTGAATAATTTTACTTACTTGTGCATTATGTATGTTAGATAAATACACCTATGTTTGGGATAAAGGTGTTGTTCATGTTGATGTTGATGTTTTGCAGCTTGAGAATTTAATATTGATCTTTGAGTCCAGGTTTTATAATTCATTTTAGTCAATGTAATATTTAGAATACTTTTCTTTCTATTTATCGGTTTTTGTTTTAGAATGTGAAACGGGATACTTAGGCTATGTTTGGATTGATGGAGTGGAATAGAATGAAATTAAATTAGTTGTTATTGTTTTGATTGTTTGAAATAGGATATAATGGAACTGGATGATGGAATGCATTTATTCCATTCTATCAAATACCCATATTTTTCTTTGCCCCAATTTGGGGGGGAATGGGATGGAACCACTCTATATAGGACCAATAATAAAAAAGTTATAACTCTTACCATTCTGTCCACTTTCCAAATAATGGAACAGATACTTCACTCCATTCTATCATGAAATATCTAAACAATTTTATGGAAATTTCATTCCATTCCACCTATCATTGAATATCCAAACACTGCCTTATGTTGTCTTTTTAATCTAAAAGATTCTAAGATGCTTTGTTGATTCCTTGTTTTGCAGATGGAGCTTACCTCTAAAGTTCAAAATCCATTTATTGTAGAGTATAAAGATTCCTGGGTAGAAAAGGTCGGACTTTTTATTTTTAATCAAAACTTTTGAATTTTGTTGCTTTTTGTTGTTCTGTTGTCATGTTGTTTATTTGACTTACTAAGAGTTCCATGAGTCTAAATTTTGGTTTATGTTGTCAAAAGTGACTTATTCTGGACTTGAAAATTTTAATGATTTTCTATTCACTTGTTTCTTGACAAATGCTGATTTTTTATCATACTAATGAAAATCTTGGTGGGGGAACCACTCTTTGTAACACAGCATATGGATTTATAGTTCTTAATTAATTTGTAATTCTGAAATTGCCAAGCTGGTATCTTCACTTCCAGGGTTGTTTTGTATGTATCATCATTGGATATTGTGAAGGAGGAGATATGTAAGTCATTATTCTCATTGAATTCAAGAATTTGAGGAACACAGAACATTTATGAAGACATTTTATCTTTTAACTGCGAATTATGTAGTCCTTCTATAATTTCTTTGTTGTACAGGGCTGAAGCTATTAAAAAGGCTAATGGTATTCATTTTCCTGAAGAGGTTGGTCAGCCTTGGAGCAACTCCTTTTACTTCTGAACCCGGAATGAATAATTTTCATTCCTATGTGAAAGCTTTTTAGCACTTAATTAATTAATATCTATCAACTTTTGCTTGCAGAGGCTTTGTAAGTGGCTTGTCCAATTGCTGATGGCACTTGATTACTTGCATGCAAATCATATTCTTCATCGTGATGTCAAGGTGAATGATTTCTCTAAGTTCAATAACTGAAGATGTTATGTCGCTAGGTATCTGAAATCTTCGAGGACTCACTTTATATTGATGTTTTATCTACATTGGTTTCAGTGTTCGAATATATTCTTGACTAAAGATCAAGATATACGTCTAGGTAATGGCTTCCTTCATTCTATCGTCACACTGCTCTTAGACTTCATGGATTTGTTTGGAGTCTGAACATCTCTAAGTGTGCCTTGTTTTAGTATCGTATCCTTATGTTATGTATGTTGGATTTGGATGCAGGTGACTTTGGTCTTGCTAAAATGTTGACATGTGATGATCTTGCTTCCTCAGTGAGTGTTATGGCCAAGATATTCTTTTGATCACTTTTACTTGATCTCTTACTGTGTGTTCTTTCTCTACACCTAGGTAGTGGGGACTCCAAGTTATATGTGCCCAGAGCTTCTTGCTGATATACCCTACGGTTCTAAGTCAGATATCTGGTCTTTGGGTAAGATAGATTTATTTTGTACTCATGACATAACCTAGGGTTAATTATACTTTCCTTTCACCTGTTTTACAGTATGTTTTCAATTGCAATTGACATCAGTTATAACATTTGTCAGGATGCTGTGTATATGAAATGGCTGCTCATAAGCCAGCTTTTAAAGCTCTTGTAAGTTAATATAAGGTTGAAAGTTATATCTTTTTTATTATTTTTAACAAAACATTATTTGCAAAACTTTTTCAGCATGGGAATTGGATTTAGTACAGTGATTCATTTGAAACGTCGAATATTATGTTGTTTCATCATCAATGTCCATGGTGATTCATTTTAGAACACAACATGAAATCAGTGACTTTTTTGTTGTCTTCTATTTGAGCAGGATATGCAATCATTGATTAACAAAATAAACAAGTCTTTAGTGGCTCCATTACCAACAGTGTATTCTGGTTCTTTGTGAGTACTCTATTTCCGAAGAATCTTATGTTCTTTAGACTCTTTATCTGTCTTTCCCCCATTTTATATAACAGTTATGTTGGTACCTATACCTACAGCATTTGAATAATGTCAATGCCTGGTTTATTGGGGAAGGAATGCATGCATTGTAGATACTGATAAAATCAGTGATCACTCTTCGATGCATTCATAGTTTGTCAAGCCTACCATTAAATTTGTCTTACCATTGGCTGATAGGATTTCAAAATTGATGCGGATTGGAAATCTAAGTGCTCTTGCATCCAAAAAGTGTTCTATGTTAAGAATTATGTCATTTTAAAAGCATGTCTACACTACAGCTCTCAATTCACTTAATATGACCCTTTTGTTACGACTGAAAGATGACATGTAATTCAGTATGGGATTTAGTTTACCATTATGCATTTTGCAATGATAACTCTAGTTTAGTGGCAAGCAATCTTTTTTCTTTTTAACTCCTGATACACTCCAGATTTGGATATATCTTATTGACTCACATTCTCAATCTTTGTACAGTTATTTATCATTTCTGCTGCTCATTTTATTGACCTTATTCAATGACATGATGGGTGTAACGTATTGTGATATATGTATTTCTTCTTTCAGTCGAGGGCTTGTTAAAAGCATGTTGCGGAAAAATCCAGAGCTTAGACCAAGTGTACGTTTCATTTTTGAGTTTTTTTTTTTTTGCATTTATCAAGATGTGGATTAATTGATGAAAACTAGTCTATACAAAAAATGTATGCAGATATCATTGTCTGTACATGGCTTACGTATGATTGTCTTTGAGTGATAAATATGAGCCAAATGTCATCACAGCCGAATAAGTTTAGATGTGGACTTGGATTTTGTGGTCTCTTTTTTAAAAATAAAAATAATATATATATATATATATATATATATATATATATATAATTTTGGCTTTTAGCTTTTCATCTTATATGGTATAAGGTAGTGGAGCAAATCTTGTTTTGACTCTATTAAGAGATGTAAAAAAATCATTCATGTGCCTTCACCCAATGCTTAAGCTTTTGGGAGAATTGGTTATTTGACAAGGTATCAGAGGCGCCTAAGATTAAGTTGTCTCGAATTCTATCCTTGCCGCCCCGTATTCTGATAAAAACAAGTTAACTTTTAGTACAAGGCAAACCAAAAAAATGGGTCTATACACTATTCACGTAACAAATCTCATAGGGTTCGCACGGGGAAGCGTGTTAGAGATGTAATAAAACCATTCATGTGACCTTACCCAATGGCTAAAGCTTTTGGGAGAATTGATTGCTTGACAGATTCCTTAGTGTTTCTTTCGCAAGCTCTATTCTTATACCATATTACTCTTCGAGCTCCATATATTCTATGATGAGCAATTTTCTTTTATATTCAATTTTCTTGAGACTTGGCTTCTAGAAAATGTGTAATGTGACGTAAAAAAATGGGATTTCAAGAACTAAAGGTATTTTTACACTTTTGCTCAACATGCATATCAGGAGGCCACTTATAGGACCATTTGGTTGGTTTTATTTTTACCATATCTTTGGATGCTGTAACTTCGTTAATTATGTAATCATATAACTATGAAGGTAGTGTCAGCCTTTAGCCTTTACTTCTGTTCTCTTCATCTCTTCCTGCGTTGATGAAAAATATTTTTTTAATCCCTTGTTTTTCTTATCATCATCATCATTATCGGTTTAATTCTGACTTCTGTTCTATAAATTACCGCAAGACTTTTATATTGCAATTTGAAGTGTTAAACATTTTAAGTTAACCAAATATCCTTTATACGTTTCATGAAAGGCACTGCTATATTTGTAAATTTAATTGTTTGCTGAAAACTGTACTGTGTTCTTTTTCCACCCTTGTATAACTTATTTATGCAATTCTGCTTGATTATTTGGATAGATTTGTTCAACGCAAATTAAGCGCAGTTTGTTTGGCAGGCTGCAGAGTTACTAAATCATCCACATCTTCAACCTTATATTCTTAAAATTCACCTAAAGCTAAATAGTCCCAGAAGAAGTACTTTTCGATTCCGATGGTCTGACTCAAACTATGGAAGGAGAACTCGGTTTGAAGAGCCAGAATCTGTTTCTACTCTTTCTGACAGAGATAAACGGTTGTCATTCAGCAACGACAGGGCATTGAATCCTAGTATTTCTGGAACTGAACAAGGTTCTTTGTGTTCTACTCAAAGAGCACAAGGATTCTCTACTTGTTTAAAAGAGAAATACTATGAACTATCTGTGGGCTGTGTTGTTGAAGAATGCAATACTAACAAGTCAAAAGAGACGAAGTTCTCAACAGTTGATAGGATGCCAAGATTGAGAGCAGCTAAGGAATCTGCCACCCCCAGAAGGCAGACAATTCCATCAAAGATAGTCCATACTGGTTCTAAACGAAATTTTGTAAGTTTAAGCTCTACACTACTCAATAGCTCCATTTATCTTGATTACTGCCCAAGAAATAAGGAAAGAGAAAAATAATTTAACTCATGCTGAGCAGATTGAATTAACTACTCAACCTGAATTATGTCATCTAAAGATCATAATTATATATAATTTTAAAACGGAAATTTGGGTTTGGATTTTCCTATATAATGGCATTAATTTTTGAATCACGTGTGACACATTTTGTATGCATGTGTGAAAATATGTACATACGTCCTATATTAGCAAATACCTAATGTCATCACATAATGATTTCATATTAATTTCCAAGAGAACTCAGTTTGTGGGTGAGGTTTTCTTGGCCTGAATCATGGAGAGCATATATGTTTCTGAAGAATCTAGTCTGTGTATTGATTTATGTGTTTGCTTATCATCATTTCAGCTTCCAGCATCTCCTATCCCAGCTGGTAAATTTACCCCACCAACCCGCAGAGCCTCCCTTCCACTGCCTACAAGATCCATGGCCACGACCACCCCTTATAGAACCAATGTTGGTCTTCGAAGTGTGGACTCCCCTGATATTTCTGTTAATGCACCGCGAATTGACAAGATTGCAGAATTCCCTCTGGCCTCTTATGAGGTTCCTCTCTTCCCTATCCGTGGAACTTCATCAACATCAGGTCAGTGCTCTTCTTCTGATTCCCCAAGGAGTGCAGAGTGCTTAATCACAAAGGACAAGTGTACAATCCAGGTTGTGGACAAAGCCAGTGTCCCTACCAGTGGTATTGATGTCTGTCCAGTTGCTCCAGTTTCATATGCCAATGAATGCTCTGAACATGTGGCGACTGCTGTTTCAAGCCATTCCTCTGCTGAGTCTTGTCAGCGCAGGTTTGACACCTCGTCTTACCAGCAACGTGCGGAGGCATTGGAGGGGTTGCTCGAGTTCAGTGCGCGGCTCCTACAACAACAGAGGTTTGAAGAGCTTGAGGTGTTGTTGAAGCCATTCGGGCCTGAGAAGGTTTCTCCAAGGGAAACAGCTATTTGGTTGACTAAGAGCTTCAAAGAAACTGTGGCCTAAGGTTTTCTGATGCACTTTTATGATCATTAACAACATTGTAAATTAATGTAGTACTATTTATGACATTATAATTTGAAGAGTAGCTTCTAATCTTAGTTGTTCTAGACTTCTAGTTGACACCATTGGCATTTTCTGAGATAGCTGTACTACGCAGCGCTTGTACTACTAGTTTGAAGTTCATAACTTTTTCACGAATGTCCAAACTAAGTTCAAATTTTCTTTTTGTGAAATAACATCAGTAATTTTAAAATTTTATATAAAATTATGAAACATAAACAGTCATTTATTATTTATTATATATCTGTAAAATTTAATTTCTATGCACTAACAGTATCATTCAGTGATGTGTTATAACTTCTAATAAAAAGTATGATGTTTTATTATATTATTTAATGAAGTTATCTATAAAATATGTCAAACTCACTAACTTGTATGATAATACATCACTGTATAATAGTGTAACATTTTTAACATTGATGGTATATTAAAGTTCAATTCAACTACCATTTTAAATGTGCAAGACACGGGCTTGCACGGGTTAAATTTAGATTACCAAAAAAAAAATATGTAGAATTTTAATTTTAATTTCTTGAAAAATACTGAATACATATGTAATTAATTATTGAAATGGAAAACATGAATATGAATAATATTTAGTATTTATAACTGATGATCTTGGAAAAAAAATATTAAAAGAGAATTATTGTTGAAAAAATATATATATGATATGAATTTGAATAAACAAAGGTAACTTTTCACAAAAGATAAAAATAAATAAAGCAAAAAACATAGATGATTCGACCGGTTTATATGGAGTAGAAAGAATTTGATCCATTAATACTACGGATTAATGTTTTTTAGGTGGGAACGGTTATACTTACCACCAGGTAAGTTTATCACCCTTATAACCAATCTTATCATCGTTAGATTAGAATTAAATCTAACGGTTCATAATTATTCCTTATAATCTTAATTTTTATTCTCTCATCTCCTGGGTTGTGATCTGTACATCTCTCTCTAGGTTTGAGAATCTCCTCTCTTATCCTCTCTTCATCGTTAAGCGCACAAAGCGAATAATTGGACATGTGAGTTAATTCTTTCCATCATCGCTGAATAGGTTTGGGAAATCACAATTCTTTTAAAGTACCGGAGACAATTGAGACATTAGCTTTCTTGTTTGTAAATTTTCCTTTCTATAGATGCTTTAATAAGACCCTACATATTTTGATCCTGCTGTACATGTGCCTCATTTACTCATAAGAAGAGGCTGAGATGGAATTTTCGCCATTTCTTTTAATGTTTAATTCTGAATAATCTCCTCCTTTTTTCTCTGGTTTAGACGAGTGATTCATGTTTTGGCTATTACTTTCTTTACAATTGTGGTGCAAGAGACTATTAAGACTCAACAGGCTGTGGACTTTTTCGTAGTTCAATTTGTAATTAGGGGAAAAGAAAGGGCTTCTCACGGGAATGATTTGGCATATTTATAATGACTTTTAGATTAGTGACGAGTTCTACTACATTTTTTTATCCGAAAACTACCCTTATTCCGGACTATTTTCTTTTCTTTTTATTTTTGTGTTAATCATTAGGGGCTAACCCCAAAAACAAACAACTACAAAGAACAAGGTCTGGGGGTAGTAATCCCCCTTGGCATCACACAACATCACATTCCTCAAATCAAAAGGAGGAGTTACAGGATTCTTACTCCTGGTTCATTCCCGGCTAAATTCTAACTACCTAATTCTGCTCAGTAGTTTAGTTGTGATGTTTTGATAGTACTTTTAGAGGTTTGAAAATGAGAAATATATATATAAGTCACAAATTTCAATCTCAATCTTTAATTGAGTTTTACTTTATCTGTATCAGCTTATTGGTTATAAATGAATTCTATCTGGGAACATTTTATTTCCTATATTGCTATTCCTGTTAAGTGCACCACATTGTCCCCTCCCAAAATAAGGTGATGCATATGCATGTAGCCTAATAATGTAAGCTTTATCTACAAAAAAATAAATAATGTAAGCTTTACTTGTTTTTTGGCCAGTAATAACTTTAGGTTCAGAACTTGCGATCAGTAATCCACTTTAATTTGTTCTAGTTCTATGACGTTTCCATAGGAACACTTTTCAATTCTCAAGGCAATTACTTTACATTTGAATTGATTATCAAGCATGATACATAATGATTCAGCAGCCAACGAAGGAGATTCTATTCTAGCTTAGGATACCAAGTTGAGAAATTACAAGAACCATGCATCTTTCATTTTCCTATGCCTTAAAATCTGCGGAATGATTCACAAACTCTCTTGCCACATATTGTAATGGTTGAAACGAAAACAAGTAAGCTTTGTGAGCTCTTTAAAATATGCTTTGATATATGGCTCAGACATTGTTCCAACCCTCTGATTCGTCTTTCTTGGGATTCGGTTTGCAAGCATGGAGCATGAAGTTGCATGCTCCAACAGCCTCTTCAACTGTCAGATAGATCCATTTCTGCCCTATATGTTCTTGGACCTTGGATTTGTTCAGTTTCTTCATCACCTCGCTTCCAGGATTGACCAAAACAAGCTGCATGCAAAAAATAAAAAATAAAATAAAAAAAACTAATCAAGCATGCTAAAATTGAAAATGCTATAAGAAAATATTGGTTCATAATTAACAGATAACATGAGAGAAAGAATTACTTGTAGTCCTCTTCTGTCTGCAATCTTCTTGACCTCTTCAAGCATGCTTATTCCACTTGTATCAATGTTCCCAACAGCTTCCAACAAAATTACACAGCAACTTAGGACTGGAAATTCTAATAACCAAATATCAATTACTATATTTCTTAGGCCCATTACTTACCACTCATATCCATTATTACATACTGCAAACTTGTCTCCCCTGCAGTTTTAATTCTGTCTTCCTCTTCATCAATCCACCTTGTGATCCTATGAACAGTAACCAAGTTTTGAAACTAGGGTAAGTGTCCACTTCTATTGTAGGCCAGAATTTTTTGCATGCAAGAGAATAACTAACTCCAAATTTACACCAACTTACCTTTCTCTCAAATAACTTGCATTGGCAAAATAAATTGGTGCATCAATCTGTAGAATTAGGATTCCAGAAACATGTTTTGCATTTGGATATTGCTCAACATTTCTGTATATAACAGAATTTGGAATGTTGCCCAAAACATGTGTCCTTGGCCTTGCAACAAATAAAAGTACCCGAAGTACAGATATTGCAACCTACAGGAAAACACATTAATTTCATAAACCTTTATATTAAACTCAGAAGTTAGTGAGAAACATAAAATTTAGCAGAGTGGGAGCTCATTGATACATACTGCTATGACTAAACCGATTTCAACACTGCCAAACACCACGCCAATATATGCACTCATGCACACGACAAAATCAAATTTGTCAACCTTCCACAGATGGATGGCAGCTTGATAATCTATAAGGCCAAGCATTGCTGATACAATTATGGCTGATAGCACCACCAAGGGAGTGTAATGGAACAAGGGTGTTAGGAATAACAATGTCAACATGACTGCAATTGACATTACAATGTTTGACACCGCAGTTTTGCATCCAGCATTATAGTTCACGGCTGAACGCGAAAATGGCCCTGAAACAATATTGGTTTTTTAAACCACATTTGTTAGCAGATGTGGAAAAATAAAAAGTAATTGATTGATTACTTTTCTTGTGGTTGATGGATGAAAATAAGCCTGTAAATAAAGCTCATGCAAAAGGCAAAAAGAAGAAAAGGGTATATATTTTTGTTAGCAATTGGTGATGTTCTGGCTGAGCAAAGCACCGAATTACTTGCATGTCAAATGGGGTGCATAACATTTGATTCTAATAGTTAATAAAACCTTTACCTGTTGTGAGGTAGCAAGAGGTGAAAGAACCAACTATGTTCATGGTCCCAATAGCTATCATCTCTTTGTTGCCATCAATATGGTAATTTTTAAACATTGCAAAGCTTCTTCCCACTGCTATTCCTTCCTGAATAATATCATCAATGATCAACACTCAAGACCTTGTTGACATCTATATTAACAAGATTAGCAGATCTAGTACTTCGTCTATTGCATATGACATTCATTTCCGAGATTAAAAGTTTGCTCTTCATTTAATAGGAAAATATGTAAAGTAGGGATAAAGGAAGATCAAAATGATTAACAACATAAGTTTTGAATAAATTAAGGGTGACATGCTTATCTTTTGGAAATTTGAGAGACACTGGGATGAAATGTAAAGGGGAGGAATTTAGCTGTTGGAGCAACAAGCTCTAAACTTTTTGGTTAGAATTTTGCTCTTTTTTAAAACCCTTTATCAAGAAGGGTTACGGTTTAATCTAGTTATAGCATAACATGGTCTCTAATTGTTTTGATTCTGACTCACTTGACCATGTCAGAATAAAATGTTAGCTTACAACTAACATTTTCCTTTAAGCACTTAGTAATAATTTTATGCCTTTTGAGAATCAAACATGTAATTTAAATTTTAATATCAATTATAAGATCATGTTTACTATTGATTTAAAAGTTATAATTTTAATTCAAATAAAATTATTCTTAGTTAAGCTCGTTAACAAGTGTTGGGACACTACGAGAAAACTTTGGGTACTCCTGCGCTAAGTACATCTATGCTAAAAGGAAAAAAAGTTTTAGATCTTAAAAAAAATTATAAAGGAAAGCATGGATTAAAATAAAAAGAAAAATTTCCTTTTTAGTAACACGGAGTACCGAGTTCGATACTGGGGTGTTTGGTAGAAGGGATTTTTTTAGATTGCTTGGAAAGTCACATTGGTAATCTTATATTGTCGTGTTTGGTACAAGGTTACCCAAATTTTTTTCCTGGAGATCATTCTTTCCTGGTATTCGTATTTACACACAAAATTCTTGTTTCAAATTACCTTTGAAAGTGTGGTATTTTATAAATCCCACACCAAAGGAAAAATGAAACAAACTTACGAGACAAAAATACCCTGCAGGCTGCACCCATAAAGTCATTCTTTGAGGTCTGTATAATGACCCTAAATGATAAATCTTAATTAGAGATTTAATTTAAGGATTTAAATATCATAATTAGATTCAGTGAGCGATTTCGAGTATTTTGACTGTAATCATGACTATGTTATGAACAGTGCGTTCTGCCGGAGAATTTGCAATTTTGTGAATTAACCGGTAGAGCTTAAATGATTAAAAAATGATTTTAGAGACATAATTTGACAATTCTGACGTCAAATATGAGTTCAGAACAAAAAATTGTATAGTCTGGCACTTTCCATGAAAATCTTGTGAATAATGTTTCTACCGAGTATTTTGTACTGCTGTTTAAGCAATCTGTAAAGCCCAGAAGCAAATAAATGATGAAATAAGAATAACAAAAGTCCAATATATGCCAAGCAAGTCAATATAGGCCCAAGAAAATGATAAGTTTATAAGTGTTAAGTTTCGAAAATAAATAAAGTACAGTTAGTGGTTCACAGTGCATTTCGTCAAAAACGGTGCAGAAACCATACTGTGAATTATGAATATTGTTCCTTAGGAAATAAAAATTAATGTAAATGATTTTAGAAAAATAAAAATATGTTTGTAGCTTTGAGTTAGTTCCGGGTCAGTTTAAGTGAAAATACGCGAAAGAAAAATATCCGTTAAAAGGTCACATGTGTTATAAAGCCTTGTCACTTTAAAGATCACTATTCACATCAGCTTTCCGTTCTTCTCTTTCTTCCAAAACCGATCTGCACTTGGACAAGGGGGGGCTTAGGGTTTGGTTTTCCTTTCTTTGATTTCTACATCATCCATCCTCCAAATTCAAAGACCCACCACATGAAATCGATTAGAAACCACTCAATGAATCCATTTCACCTATCAATTTGAGCTATAGTTAAGTGTGTGAGGAGTTCTTCCTCCCCCCATTTTTGAGTTACTATTCATTGGAGGAAAAAAGTGAGTTTTTGATGGAGCTTTTCTTGGAGGTTGCTCTCTAGGCCTTGGGAAGTTGATTAGTGGTAAGAAACCTTTATTTTCATGATATTATTTTGATGATTTGAGTCATAGAAATTGTGAGCATGTGTTGGGTGGGAAATAAATTAGTTTAAAGGTAATGTGATGATGGATTTTTGATATTTGGTATATAAGCATGTGAAATAAGCATTTTTACATGTATTAAATGAAAAATTTCCTTGTGCTGTGGCTTTTTATAATTCGGCCATGTGAGGACATAGAGGGGTTGATGTGCAAAATTTTAATCCATGTATTTGGAAGGAGTGAGGTATTGTAATAAGTGGAAAAATCAGGAACTAGTAAGGATGCTTAAATGAGGAAAAAAATCCTATGAATACTTGCCCCTATGTTTCGGCCTTGTGGGTCTTTGAGGGGCTTAATATTCCAAAATAATTTAAATTGGAACTTGGTGTATATATATTTATGTATGTGTAGTTGTTAAACTAAGTGAAGAAAAGAATAAGTAAAAAGAAAAGAACCCTTGTGCCTATTGTCCTTGTAGAATTCGACCTATAGGGTGGCTTAGGGATATATTTGTTGCACTTTATTTTAATAAAATGTGTTGTAATTCGTTGTATAAAATTGATGATTTAAGAAGTGAAATGGCTTGAAAAAGGGTTGAAAAATACCTTGAGTCCCTTAAGGGTAGGTTCACGGCCTCTTAAAGAAAATGGCATGAATTATGTTGAAAATTCTCAAGTGAACATTTGATTAAAAATTAAAGAATGCTAACGAGTATAAGGTGGTCTAGACTTGTGTATTGGCATAGCATTGGCAAAAATATAAAGAAAGGAAGATAAGCGATAAAATGTATGCCTTATGGAAAATCTAGGCATGATAGCATTTTATTGATTTGTATTTGTGGATTCTTCTCTAGGTGTGCCTAGGGATTGAAAAGGAGTGGAATTCTATTGAAGCGATATAATTAACTTGTGCAACAAGTAAGGGTATTGGTAAAGCTTCAAGAGGTAAGCTCTATGTTTAAGGAGTCTTTTCCTGCTTGAGGACTCCACCATGGTTAGTGAACTATGGTTGAACTGTATGACTGTTATTTAGATGCTTTGTATAGATGCATTCATATAGAGTTATTTGATAACATGATATGTTTTGCTCTGATATGACTTCTGTAATATGATCTCTGTAACAATCTCTGGCCATTGATTGTATAGTACCCGGATGTCCGCTTTGGGGTCCTCCCTCGGGAACACGTGCGTTGATTTCCGCTTGGGGTCCTCCCTTGGGAATGGCGGTGCACATCTCTGATATGATATGGATATATGCTCTGTTCTGTTATATGTTGTATTTGTATACTCTGTATCTGACTTTCATGCAGGAGTGAGCCAGGGGTATGGAGAATTCTCTATAAACCTGGAGCTTATTGGGATTTGTAATCTCACCCCTCGTTGGGGCCATATTTTCAGGTGCCCAGATCCCCGGTGAGACCTCTCGAGTCAGGGACGCTACCCGTGGCTGAGGATTTTGGACGTATTGGATTTTGAGTAGCTGTAGGCTACTTCTATTTTGGAGTATAGTGCTTTCATTTAGTATTTCAGTATTTTGTGGATCATGATGTTAGTTCCTTTATTTTGTATATGGCCTGTATAGGTTTTGTACATGTCTGTCAGTTTGATGCAATTACATTTGAGTATTCAGGCACGTTATATGATGATGTAGTATTCAGTTATGTTTATGTATTGGATTGCATGCTGTTAGATTAGCGGCACTGAGCCAAGTTATGCATGCACCCATGGATGAGTATCTGATTATATTTGCATGACTGGTACTTCTGGATTGATGTGTTGTATAAACTGTTTATCAGGAAATGCTTCTGAGTGGGATTGGAAAATCTCCAGTTGTCCGATTTATAGAGGAAACTATGTCCGATTTTCGTTTACGTCGAATGAGAATTAAAAAGAAAAAGAAAAAATTAGCTCGTATTTTCGTAAGTTAAGTCTTCCGCTGTTTCTGTTTGTATCATATGCATGTTAATTGAACCGGCTCGAGACGGAGATGTTACAGTCTACAGGTCTTTCAACTCACTCGAGTCCAACCACTCCATAGCACTGAAGCTGCGTCGCCTTGAGTTCCTTCAAGAACATTTCACCGCTACCCTTTAATCTTGCGCCTCAATTTCTCACAATGTCCTTGCGTGGATGATGACATGTTAGATTCAGTATCACTGGCATGAAGCTCTTCCTTGCGGTCCATTAACCTTTCTTGGTCGAGGATGTTCTTCACACATGTAGGGTTGTCTTCCTTGGCTTTGTACTACTCAATCATGGTTGAGATTGATTTGTCTAATTGCACAGACCTAACTGACTCAGCTGCTAAGACAAAAATGTAGAATCATTAAGGGGTTATTTTTGTAAAATAACATATTTTTCCATTAATATTTCACCATCAACCAAATGTAGAATCAGTAATTTTTGTCTAATATTTTCAGTAATATTTTATCTTACCAAACAACTTTTTTGTAACATTCCCAGAAAACTCACATTTCTATCATATTCCCAGTAATCATAATTCTCAGATAAATTTTTTTTTCCTGTACCAAACACCCCCTCATAGTATTAAAAAAATTTGTGAGCACTAGACAAGACGACTGAAGAAGGTTATCATGTGATCGAAAAAAATTTCAATACTATTGAGTATTGAATTCGGTACTCCTTTTTATTAAAAAAGAATTTTTTTTTTCATTTTAACCCTTATTTTACTTTATATTTTTCTGTAAGTCCCATAATTTTTTTTCCTTATAATATGAACGTAGATACAACTATTGTACAGAAAGTTTTCTCCATGTGATCAGACGTGAATTTACGTGATTTTGCCTTTTGAAAGTTTTTTTTTTTTTAAAGGCACAATGAACCAAATTTGACTATCTAAATCACTTTCAAAGGGGGAGGACCACATGATTAGAATAAAATGCCACAAATATATAATAATGCCCATAATGTTATTGCTTAACATTGTCTAATTTATTTTGGCTAAGGATGTGACTTTTCAGAGTTGTGATTTGTCTCTATTACGTACGTTGTCACGGGCCACGTAACTGGGTTGCCGTGTGTCAATGGCATTACATTAGGCATGCGTATATGATATACTAATAAAGAAAATGACGTTTGATGCCCTTACCGCAAGTGCTATAATGCCAACGACAAGGCCTGTTTTGATAGCTGTTGTCAAATAAGGCGACACAAATACCAAATCTGTGAGAGATGGTGGATTGAGCCCCTTCTTCAATTCTCCTATCTGAACATATATGTACAAATTACAATACACAAACAATACTCCACATCAGATCCCCACCTTTTTCTGAAGACAATATCTTAAAAAATAGAAATATGATAATAACTTATAATCAGGTAAATACATTGACCCACATAATATTTAGACTTAGGGAGTGTATTGGATTGAGATTTCAAAGAATTTTAATGAATTATTTTTGGACAAAAAAATTTGTTGGTATTCGATTAGGATTTTAATGGATTGAAAAAAAGTCACGTGGTATTCAATTAGGATTTTAAAGAATTATTTTAGAATTCGTCCAAATTCGTTGGTATTCAATCAGGATTTTAAACAATGGAATCACAATCTCGTGGTATTCAAAAATCCGGCGATTTTAATGGATTTTATATTGGTGTGGATTTCGTGAGACTTTTTAGTGAAAAATATAAATATGATGTCTCTCTCACAATCTCACCCTAACCCTAAGATTTTTTGAGATTCTTCTATTGCAGTGTTTTCTTCTTCCTTCGGCCGGTTGACGGCTCGAAATTGGGTTCCGCCATGGGAGCTTCATCAAAACTAAAAAAAAAACATATTTTTGAGCGATTTTCATCACAAAACAACTCAGAAACAACAAACCAACAGGATTTTAAAATAATATATCTCAAAAATAACATATTTTTGAGCCATTTTTGAGAAATTTTGGAAGTTTAAAAAGTGATTTTTCAAGCTATGGTCGCGATTTTTCTTGGTAATAAAACGTGTGATTTTTGTATTAAAAATAGCATAAAACAGTTAAAAATAAGAACTAAAACCCTCAAACCAATTTTCGTTTTACATAAATGAAACAATATCAATTTAAAGAAAGATTGAAACTTTCATAATATGAACCCTATATTTAGTAACAATACATTAATGAACGAAATTCCTTCACTATAAGAAACGATTTCAAACAATTTTTGTGTCAATAGATAACTAAAAACTTGTATCTCAAAAGCCACAAAGCAATTAAAGGATTCAATGTATTTACTGAAAAATTTCTGAGAAATTTTCTAAACCTCATGTTATTAAACCCAAAATTTCAGATTCAAATTTTTTTGATTAAGAATGTTTGTTGTTTAGTAATTTTGAATGTTTGTTAAAAATTATATTATGTTTTACTGATTAAGAAAATTATATTAGGTTTTACTTTTTCTTATTAATTTCATTGCATTTCTTTGTTATTTTTTTATGGGGAATATTATACTTATAACCTATTTTTGTTTATAACCTTTTACAATCATATCTTAACCGTTGATTTTCGTCAATCAATGGTTATTATTTTCGCAAATCAAACTCATTTATTAATATTTAATTTGGAAGTTAACCATTGATATATGGTTATTATTTTCACAAATCAAACTCAAACTCATTGAAAAACTTATATTAGATTTTATTGATATGTGGAGAGTTGTTGCTTAGTAATTTTTGAGATAATTTTTAACCCGTTTTTAAGTTTACTTTTTTTATTAATATCATTGCATTTCTTTGTTATTTGTTTTTGTTGACTCTTGTAATTTTGAAAATTTGTTAAAAATTCATATAGTTTTTTAAAAATCTTATAAATCCATATTTTCCTTTCAAATCTTATGAAATCTATTAAAATCCAATCCTATGAAATCTTGATTGTAGAAAAAGTATTTTAAAAAACTCTATAAAGTCTCTCCAATTCTAAAATGTCTTTTAAAATTTGTAGAATTTTTTATCTGAAAAAAGTCTTTTAAAATCCTAATCCAATAGGGGTGTATTGGATTGAGATTTCAAAGGATTTTAATGGATTGAAAAAAAGTCACGTGGTATTCGATTAGAATTTTAAAAGATTATTTTAGAATCCGTCCAAATCCGTTGGTATTTCAATCAGAATTTTAAACAATGGAATCACAATCTCGTGGTATTCAAAAAATTGACGATTTGTTATCAAAAAAAAAAAAAAATTGACGATTTTAATGGATTTTCTATTAGTGTGGATTTCGTGAGACTTTTTAGTGAAAAATATAAATAGGATGCCTCTCTCACAATCTCACCTTAACCCCTAGGATTTCTTGAGATTCTTATATTGCAGTATTTTTTTTCTTCCTTTGGCAGGTTGACTGCTCGAAATTGGGTTCCGCCATGGGAGCTTCATCAAAAAAAAAAAAAAAGAGAGCATATTTTTTAGCGATTTTCATCACAAAACAACCCAGAAACAACAAATCAACGAGATTTTAATATAATCTATCTCAAAAATAACATATTTTTGAGCCATTTTTGAGAAATTTTGGAAGTTTAAAAAATGATTTTTCAAGCTATGGGTCACGGTTTTTCTTGGCACAAAAAATGTGTGATTTTTGTATCAAAAATAACATAAACCCCCTAAACCAATTTTCGTTTTAAATCAATGAAACAATATCAATTTAAAGAAAGATTGAAACTTTCATAATATGAACCCTATATTTCGTAACAATACATTCATGAACGAAATGCCTTCACTATAGGAAACGATTTCAAACAATTTTTTTGTCAATAAATAACTAAAAGCTTGTTTCTCAAAAGCCCCAAAACAATTTAAAGTTTCAATGTATCAATTGAATTTTTTTTGAGAAATTTCTAAAATTTAATGTAATTAAACCCACAATTTCATATTCGAAATTTTCTTAGAATATTCAACGAAAATATGCATATGATATATGGTTAGAAAACTCTCATCACGTAAAACAAAAACCCCAAGATTTTCAAGATCAATTGCAAAAAATTCCAAATGAAATTTTATCATGAACTTTAGGTACTATATGCAAATTTAGAATTATTTTTATAATAAAAAATTGGGTCTTATAATCGTATATGCATAGCTTTGATACCAAATGAAGAAGATAATTTTCAACCCATTAGATATGTGAAAAGCTGTTGTTTAGTAATTTTAAATGTTTGTTAAAAATTATATTATGTTTTACAGATTGAGAAAATTATATTAGGTTTTACTTTTTTTTATTAATTTCATTGCATTTCTTTGTTATTTTTTTATGGAGAAGATTATATTTACAACCTATTTTTTGTTTACAACCTTTTACAATCATATCTTAACAGTTGATTTCCGTCAATCAATGGTTATTATTTTCGCAAATCAATCTCATTAATTAATATTTAATTTGCAATGAATGATAACCGCTGTTTGACGAAAATCAGTGGTTAAGATATGGTTGTAAAATGTTGTAAACAAAAATAGGTTGTAAGTATAACCTTTCCCTTTTTATTGACTCTTGTAATTTTGAATGTGTGTTAAAAATTAATACGATTTTTTAAAATCTTATAAATCCATATTGTCCTTTCAAATCTTCTAAATTCTATTAAAATCCTTTAAAATCCAATCTTATGAAATCTTGATTGTAAAAAAAGTCTTTTAAAAAAGTTTTTAAAGTCTATCCAATTCTAAATAGTCTTTTAAAATCTATAAGATTTTTTAGCTCAAAAAAGTCTTTTAAAATCTTAATCCAATACACCTAGGGGTGTAAATGGGTTAGACCGGCCTAGCCTATATTAGGCCACACTTAGCCTATTATAAATAGTAAAATAGAACAGGCCTAGACTTTTAAAGATATCTATTTAGAAAATAGACCATAAGCTTTTTTTGTACATGTCTGGCCTATAAGCCTACAGGCCGACCTATAAGCCTACAGGCCGGCCTATATCATATTATTTATTTTCTCTTAAAAGAATAACTAAAATAATATTATTTTATTATTTAAAATTATTAAAATGATAATTTTATTTATTATATTTTAAATAAAGGCCGGCCAATCTCTGTGTCTCAGGTTAGAGTTTCTTCTAATGGCTTTTCTCAAATGTATATTTTGATATAATCTTTTTATTAATATTTTTTATTTATTTCTTATATAATGTGAACTTTGCCCATCATAGTTTTCATGATAATGATGGCAATTCTACCTGGCAATCTGCCACGTCTAGTAGTTACTTATCATCTTATTGACAAACATTGGACAGTTTGTGGTATTTCAAGTTCCACGTTGGATTTTATGAGGGATTAGTTAATGGTGTGTAGGCACTAGCAGCTAACCACTAAACACAAACATCTACAAGGAGATAACTACTAAGAACATGAACAACTTAGACTAGCCTTTTATGCCATGTGATTTGACATTTTGGTTGGGTTCCAGGCGTGACTGACGTTATGCCTTGCTAATTAGTTCCCTGTCACTTTAGATAATTAGAGATATAAAGGTTAAATTAAAATTGTGGCACTGCTATTGATTTTGTTACATGAGTATTTGATTTCATGATTTTAACAAGCTTTAAACAAAAACATTAGGCTTCGCTATAAACAAATGATATGGACCGAGTTGTTATTGTGTCATTGACAATTTCCTAATTCCCCTTTTGTTATGTCATTCAAGGTTACATTTTTATCTGATATATAGGAGTCAAAACCAACACTCGCTAGTCGGGTTTAACAAAGAGTATTTTTTTTTTTTATATAGGAGTCAAAATATATCCAGTGTTATGTGAGGACGTGAAGGTCGTCTCTGGATCACCTTTCCATTCATTGAAAGGGAGTCCAATCTAAATTCAAAGTGACTGTTAAAACTTTAAAGTTGTAAACTACAACACTGTTATGGCAACAACAAAAAAAACTAGAGTACTGCTACTCTTTAGGAATTATTAAACAGCTCTCATAAAATTATTGCAATTTTCAGTTTTTCTTGTTTTTTTTTTTGGAATACTGTATTATTTGAATAAGGCCTTACTGCTCAATGCTATATCATTGGAGCTACAAAAACAGCAACATATTATTTTTTATCAAATCTACTCCTTTTCCTTCTAAAATCGTCAAGAACAGATTGTGCTGTGCAATAAGCAATTGCTTGAACAGTAATCATTGGATTCACACCCAAAGCTGTGGGGAAGAGACTTGCATCTGCCACAGAGGTTTGCCTCCAAAGGAGTAGATTTGACCTTTATAATTGGTTTTCTTTGTCTAGCATTGCTATTGACCATTAGATCAATTATATATTTATATGACCCCTGCAAAATGAAGGCTCTATTACATAAAGTGACTATGACAGTTACATAAGACTAATTTAATGATGTGGGACTTCTTATTTTCCTATTTTTAATACTTCTAAAATGTGGATATGAATAGTTGTACTCAAATGGACATCAAGATAATATTAGTTTCAGGTGTTGAAACTTAAAACTGTTGATGTGCTGGTTGGTGGTCATTTTGTGTTGAATCTCCTATATTACAGAATTTCATGTTTATTTAATTTATAACTTAATATTTTCTCCTTAAGTAGATGAATCTATCTTAATTTATGTTCATAATAGGTAAAACTTTTCATAATTAATTTCTAAACTAAATGATGGTAAATTGAAGGGATATAAATTCTGGTTCTTGCTTTACAGGATGAAGGATGATAGTGCATTGTGGCGTGGGACCCAGGTTGCAGTAAAAAAGCTTGGGGAGGATGTGATTACCGATGAGGAAAAAGTGTGAGTTGCTCATAACCCATGTGCAAAGATTGTTTTAGTTTTTCTGCGATATACTTTCATGATAATTAATATACTTGACTTTTCACAGGAAGGCTTTCAGAGATGAGCTTGCTCTGTTCCAGAAGCTCCAGCATCCAAATGTAGTCCAGTTTCTGGGTGCTGTGACCCAGAGTAGTCCAATGATGATTATGACAGAATATCTTCCCAAGGTTTTTTGTCCTATAATGGTGTGGAACATGGTTTCTTCTGTTTGCAACATTGTGTCTTAAAATCAGCTGTCTTTTTTCTGAGGGGGTCAATTTTATTTGTGTGATTTCATTTTGATTGATATTTGGTCAATTTTATGCAGATACCTTACACATTCTTTTAATACTTATGTTTCTATATTATATAAAAATCGATTGTTTTTTTTCAACTTTTCCTAATAATTGCAATTGTTACATGCATGCTGTGTGTGTATATATATGCTATTGTAATAAAATTATTCAAAACCTACTTGTATTTTATAGATTATTATTTTGTTATTCTTGCAAGCTAACGTTGCTATTGGGTCCGCCAAGCTCTGGAAAAACAACACTCCTATTAGCTCTTGCTGGTGGGCTACTTTTTTAATTACACTAAACAAATTAGGATGGGGTTCATTTATGTCTGGACGGGCAACTACAATACCGATAGTATAAAAATTCTTGCCAGACATGCTGTTTATGCTTAATATTGAGTACCCACAGTAAGAATGGATCAATACTTTTTGAATTTTTTTTTGATAAACTTCATTCATGGACACAATTTAATCTATCCTAGTTTCTTTTTATAGTCATTAGCTCTCAGCGGACAGGAAACAAATCTTGTTGGAGTACATCATGAAGGTAATCTAATGTTACTCTTGGGTGCACAATGCTTTATCTTGTGATTATGACCTGAAATATAAGTTAAGGGTGTTGTGGCTAAGATTAAGGCTGATCATCGCAGAGTTCATAGTGCAGGAAACATTCCATATCCAGGAAGTTCTGAATCAAGATTGGTGAGGAGCAGTGGAATGAGAAGAGAATGGAGTTTCGAGAATTTGGCTGAAAATAAAGACAATAGTGTTAGTTGCCACTGAATCATATGAGTCAACATTATTTGTCACACCTTCGTTTTTTTTTGCGCCATATGTAATTTACATCCCTTGTAATTTATTTTGTTTTGTTTTTTTGTTTTCATTCTGACTCATTGTAAGTCATGACTCAATATATGAAAATCGTCTCATTTATTTATCAATCTTTCTGACTAGACATGAAATTTAAGGTGTTTTAAAATAGAAGGAAAAGGAAACTCGAATAGGGGTAGAATGACCATGACACTTTGAGGCTTGAGCACATTGTTGACCATTTAGCTTTCAAGTTCTGACAAGCAAAGAGTAAAACCAGTATTCAATTCTTCTTGTAAAGAACCTTGGGATACACCACCCCAAAAGCTAGCTCTAGGGGTGAGAGTGTCTAAGGCCTTATAAACTCAATGTGGGACTATAAATCTCAACACGCCCCCTCACACGAGAGCCCTTTGGGCTTGAAGCGTGGATAATGCAACAGGCCCAGCCTACCTGTGCTAAGAAACTCCACAAGAGAAAGTGGGGGGCGGCGAGGCTCTGATACCATGTAAAGAACCTTGGGATACACCACCCCAAAATCTAGCTCAAAGGGTGAGAGTGCCCAAGGTCTTATAAACATTAGTTGCACATACAACCAATGTGGGACTATATATCTCAACAGTAACACTCCCCCTCAAGCTGGAGCATATAGATCGTATGCACCAAGCTTGTTACATATCTGGTCTATCCTAGGTCCTCTCAAAGACTTAGTGAATACATCAGCTAATTGATCATTGGAGTTGACAAAACGAGTGACTATATCTCCTGAGAGAACCTTTTCTCTAAGGAAATGACAATCTATCTCAATGTGCTTAGTCCTTTCATGAAACACTGGATTTGAAGCAATATGCAAAGCAGCTTGATTATCACAAATGAGAGATACTGGGCCAGTGTCTCCAAACTTGAGTTCTTTCAGTAGTTGTTTTACCCAGATGAGTTCACAGGTAGCTGTGGCCATGGAGCGATATTCTGCTTCAGCACTTGATCTAGCAACTACACTTTGTTTCTTACTTCTCCAGGAAATCAAGTTATCTCCAACGAATACACAATACCCAGAGGTAGATCTTCTATCAATAGGAGAACCTGCCCAATCAGCATCTGAGTATCCTACAACTCTAGTATGACCCTTGTTTTCATAGAGAAGACCTTTGCCAAGAGCATTTTTGATGTACTTGAGGACACGAATTACTGCATTCCAGTGATCTTCACAGGGAGAATTCAAGAACTGACTTACTACACTGACTGCAAAGAAAATGTTTGGTCGAGTAACTGTGAGATAGTTCAGTTTCCCAACCAATCTTCTATACCTTTCTGGATCAGAAAATAGCTCCCCCTGATTTGGCAAAAGCTTGACATTTGGATCCATAGGAGTATCGACGGGCTTAGCATTCAACAGTGTTGTCTCCTCAAGAATATCCATAGCATATTTTCTCTGTGATAGTACAATGCCATCTTTGGATTGGGCCACTGCTATCCCTAAGAAATAGCGGAGTCTTCCAAGGTCCTTTGTTTGAAAATAATGGCACAAATGTTGTTTTATCTGAGTTATGTCATGAGTATCATTACCTGTAATGACGATATCATCAACATATACTAACAAATAAATAGAACCTGAATCAGAGTGTCTATAAAAGACTGAGTGATCAGCTTCACTTCGAGTCATGCCAAATTGCTGTACAACAATGCTAAACCTTCCAAACCAAGCCCGGGGAGACTGCTTGAGACCATACAAGGATTTTCGGAGACGACAAACTAGGTTAGACTCCCCCTGAGCAACAAACCCAGGAGGTTGCTCCATATAAACCTCTTCCCGCAGATCACCATGGAGGAAACATAGGCCAGTGATGAATGGCTGCCATAGTAATAAAGAGGCGAACAAAAGTCATTTTTGCCACGGGAGAAAATGTGTCACCATAGTCAAGGCCAAATATCTGAGTATAACCTTTAGCCACCAAGCGGGCCTTGAGACGGTCTACCTGACCATCAGGACCAACTTTAACCGTGTATATCCATCGACAGCCAACAACAGACTTCCCAGAGGGAAGGGGAACCAGATCTCAGGTACCACTGCTCTGAAGTGCACTCATCTCATCAATCATGGCCTGTCGCCATCCAGAATGTGATAACGCCTCACCTGTAGTCTTAGGAACATATACAGAAGAAAGAGAAGAGAGGCAAGCAAAATGGGATGGTGAAAGACGATGATAACTCAAATTTATTAAATACCTGGGAGGGGGACGAGAATCACGAGTACCTTTTCGGAGTGCAATGGGTACATCAATGTCAAACAGAAGGATCAGAGCTGTCAGAGGAGATGATGACGGAAGTGAGTCCATAGGAGCCTCAGTAACAATAGGGGCAGGGTCTTGGGGGCAGGGTCCTGGGGAACAGGTGGACGGTGCCGACAATGGTAGACCAGGAGGGGGGAACAGGGACGGGGACATCTAAAGAAGGAGATGGTGAATGTATATATTGAACTGAAACAGAGGGTAAAGGTAGCTGTGGAGCCACAGAATCACTGGGAAAGGAGGAAGAGTCAAAGAATGGGATAGACTCAAAGAATGTAACATCCGTCGAGACAAAGTAACGACGAAGACTGGGAGAATAACAACGATAACCCTTTTGTGAGCGAGGGTAACCCAAGAAAATACACTCATGTGACTTAGCAGATAACTTGTCAAGACCAGGACTGAGATTATGGACAAAACAAGTAGAACCAAAGATGTGAGGAGTGAGTGGGTACAAAGGTTGATGGGAAAACAACACAAAATGTGGTACCTGGTTATTAAGTACGGAGGAAGGCATCCGATTAATGAGATAACAAGCTGTGAGGACAGCATCGCCCCAATACTGGAATGGGATATGACCATGTAACAAAAGTGTCCGAGTAGTCTGAATTAGGTGACGGTTCTTACGTTCAGCAACCCTATTTTGTTGAGGGGTGTGTGAACATGATGTCTGGTGAAGGATGCCGTGAGATGCAAAGAAGATTTAAAACTGATGAGACAAATATTCACGAGTATTATCACTTCGAAAAATGCGAATCGAAACACCAAATTGAGTAAGGATTTCATTAAAGAACTTGTTAAAAATAGAAAATAATTCAGGCCGATTTTTCATTAAAAATAACCAAGTACATCGAGAATAATCATCAATGAAAGTTACAAAATATTTGTACCCCATAGTGGAAACGGTACGACTAGGACCCCAAATATCTGAATGAACTAAAGCAAAAGGAGACGAACACCGACGACTGACATGATCGAAAACAAACTACGAGTGTGCTTTCCTATCTGACACGACTCACAAGACAAACTAGATAAATTTGAGAAACGTGGGACCCTATCTGACCCAACTGAGCGTGGATAGTAAGCGGAGAATCCACAACAGAGCACACTGGAACATAAGTGGAAAGCTGATAAAGGTCATTGGACTCAGATCCGACGCCAAGTGTCCTCCTCGAGCTCCGATCCTGCAAAATGACAAACTCTTTAGTGAAAGAAATAATACAGTCAAGGGATTGAGTCAAACGACTAATGGAAATAAGGTTGAAGGGAGAATGAGGAACACAAAGCACATTCTCAATAGGAATAGAAGGAAAAAGGAGAACAGTGCCAATCCCTTGGGACTGAACCAGTGACCCATTAGCCATAGTGATACTGGGCAGGGGACCAGACGTACAGAGAGAGGTAAATAAAGACTTATTACCAGAAATATGGTCAGATGCACCAGAATCAAGAATTCATGGACCAAGAGAGGGCGAGTGAGAAACACCAGCAAAGGAATAACCCATGTGTGCACCAGAGGCAGTGGTACCAGGAGGACGCTTCCCTTCATACCATTGCAAGAACTCAGTGAGAACAGACGGAGGTGGTTGTGATCCAGCAATCAAAGCAGAGTCCAAGGCAGGAACAATAGTATGACCAAAATGAGCGGAGCGAGGAGGGCGACCGTGAAGATCCCAGCAACGATTAATAGTATGGCCCGGCTTGTTGCAATGAGTGCAGAGAAAGCGTTTCGTAGAGGGTTTGCGTCCACGTGCATAACCCTTGGATGCATCGTGGGGTGACTTATCAGCCATAGATCACCTGAAACAAAAATGAACAGCAACCAAAAGCAAAGAAACACGCGTGAATAGTGACCAACAAGAGAAAGAGACACTGTCGGAAGCCGAAACGAAGTCGGAACAACAAAGTGAGGACAGATCCAGGTGCGCAAGGAGAAGACGAGTTGAACCGTGGTGGTCGGAGGTCCAGCCGGAGCTTCACGCGCCGCTGCAATGGAGCGCACGACAGCAGTTTCCTTCCAAAAACACATTTTCTGTCAATTATTTCAACAAAACACATTTTCAACGAAAAGTTTGTTTGACGAAAAATATTTCTATAAAAATTTTCAACGAATTTTTTTTTGTCAAAGTTCTTTACGAAATCTAAATTCCATCCAATTATTTTCGTCAAATTTTTTCGAAGGAAATGTGTTTCGTGGAAAATTTTGATAGAAATATTTTTCTTCAAAAATTTCGATGAATATGTTTTTTTGTGAAATATTTTAAGGGAAATGTTTTGTCGAAATTTATATTCCGTAAAAAATTCGACAAATTTTTTTTTTGATGGAAATGTTTTCCGTAAAAATAACGTGAAACAATTTTTATAAGAATTATTTCATCGTGGGAGTTCCAAAACAATGAAGATTCTTGCAAGAAATAGTTGGTCAACTACTTATAACCGGGAGAAACAAATGACTACTTATAAAAATAGCACAATCCATAAAAAATCGATTTTGAATTTGTTAAAAAACCGATTTTGAACTTGATAACTGGTTTATGGTTCATAACCGGTTTTGAATTAAAACCGGTTTAAAATCGATTTTGATTGATTTTAAATCGAAACCGATTATGAACCATTATGAATTCATTTAATTACATTATGAATTCATTGATTTGCATCCTATTCATTCAAAAAAAATAATATTATAAAACCGGTTTTAATTTTGAAAACTGATTTTTGTTTCATAACTGATTTTTATTTAAAACCGATTTTGAATTAAAACCGGTTTTAAATCAAAACCGATTATGAACCATAAACCGGTTTGTATAATAAAAACTGATTTAAAAAAAAAAAAACTGGTTCGGTTTGGAAACCAAACCATTTCAAACCGGTTTGATTTGAATTTTGTCAAAATCGGTTATGAACCGCTCCATGCACATCCCTAATTATAGCGTTGTGGGCTCATTTGGAATAAGGGTTTATTTTTCCCCTATCCTATCCTATCCCCCTCCTAACCCATGGCCCCGTTTAGGAATAGATTTTAGACCGTGAGTATGATAAAAGAAGCCAGTAAAATAAGTGTATTATATCTTATTGGTTCACTAAACAATGGATAAGGATATGATGGGAAAGTCTATCCTATCTTATCCCTATTATCAGGTGCACCAAACAGTCCCTTAGATTTTCTCACCAAATCCTCCAATATAAACTTTCACACTTGACCCAATTTTCTCATAAAGATCGTAAATCTTATAATCTCAATATTTCATCTACCCTTGATTTGAATTTTGAAAAATTCTCCATAATTTCAAGATAATAATGGACTATGTTTTATTAAATAAAACTTATATATATTTTTTCTTCATGTTCTTTGAATTAATTTTAAGGGCTTTTAACTTTTTCGGTTGCATAATAAATTTGAAATTTCCTACACAAAGAAAAATTGGTAGAGCCCCCTTAAAAAAGAAGAAGTTGGAACGAAAATCGAAATATGCTAGGAAACATTTGGTAGAGGATAAATTGTTTTATTGTTGGGAATCATGATTTCTAATAATATATTGGAAAACTGAGTTTCCTGAGGAAGTGACCAAAAAATTATTTGATAGATTAAAATATTACTAGGAGTATTTGGTGAAGATTGCTGATTTTATGTTTGGTTAATTGTGAAATATTACTGAGAATATGACGTTATTTTACAAAAATAATCACAACTTCAGTATTTTTCCTTTTGCACGATTTTACAAAAATGGCGGTGAAACGGATCTCTGTGAGTTTGCCGGTGCTGATTCGCTGGCCTGCTCCGCCGATATAGGCGCTATGAACACTTAGCTAGTTGGAAATGGATTCTCTAATGTGCCAAAAAAACATGATATGGTCATGTGGGAAGATCACAACCACACAAAGGTAAATCAACGGTTATGATTTTGTAACTACCTATTTTATCTTTTTTTCTCTCTCCTCTTTTTTTACCATTGATCCACCTCTGTATGGTTATGATTCCCCACATTACATGGTCATGTGAATTTTCACAGTAGAGGATCCAGATCCTAGCTAGTTTGCTGTGCCTCCAATTTTCATACGCAACTTTTAAACATAACTAGTTTGCTCCAACTATTTCAATACTGTGTTTTGCTGCAACAGTTCGATTCCACAAATTAAATTACATCTACGAGGAAGGAGATAACAAAAATACCAATGACAAAGGTTAGAACTAAAAATATATGGTTAAACAAAATAATTAATATTAATTCGCGAACAATAATTGTGTGCTATTATTTAATGACCTTGATCTATCTGATAGAGATGGATTGGGATATTAAGAAGGCCTGAAATCTTCACACCTACCCAACGGAAAACCAGTAACACGATCGTAACTAGCTGCTACAAAACTAGGGTCAGTGGATATTTTTGTCTGAAAAATTTGTGTCCTTTTCCCACCATGTGGGATTTGTAAAATACATACCACACTATGGATAGTAATCTCAAATGAAAAATTTGTATATAAATCAAAATTCCGAGAAAGCAAGATTCCCAAACATATTTTTATTTTTCCTTATACCAAACGTAGAAAAATAACATTCTTAATCTCACTTTTTGAAAATTTTAAAAGTTTTCCTCCTTTGAAACACCATTCAGTAGGGAAGACACTTCGCCTATATTTAAACCCATAAAGTGAAAACTTATCTATCGAGTTGAGTTTAGGTATGACAACATAATTTATGGCGTTAGACCTTGATTCTTTTTCAATAAAGAGTCATAATGATAATTATTGTCCAATCAAAGGTGTGTCTAAGATATTTTTCACCTTATATTTTCTGACGTGAAAGATCCACTTATGGCAAATTTTAATACAAGCGACATCCCAATTTGATTAGATATTCTTTTTCTTTTTTTCGGAAAAGGATTAGATATTCTTAATTATTGATTTGAGGCATACGTGTTATTCACGGGAAAGATTGATAATTAAAATTTAACTTCTTTCTTATTAGGCCTCGTCGAAACCTGTAAAATAAAATTTGATAAAAATTAGTCTCACATGTGTATATATATTATTGAGACAGAATTTACATTGTTAATTTTTTTTTACGAATTTTTTATTTGTACATATTATTTTTGTGAAGTTACTTCTAATCAATGGCCGATGACATCGATAAACAACAAAAATAATCAAATTCTAAATTAATTTATCATAAGAATTTGCATTCATCATTTAACATGACAAGAAAAAGTTTCATACACACACAATATTTTGTGGGACCCGCAAAAAACAAAAAAATTACGGCATGCAAAACGAATCTCTATAACATAACACAATCATTTTTCCTACAACATAACTTTTATAAAACCCTTTATCATATAGTACAATCTAATCTATATCTTCGTAAATAAATATTGTAACCTCCCATACCTTATGAAAAAATAGAAATAACGAGTGAATTATTATGTTAGATTAAACAGTTTTAAGTTATGAAGCACCGACACTTCAAAAATCCTGATGTGTCATGTCTGACACTTTCTGACACTCACCGACACTCCGACACTTTCCGAACTCACAATACTTATTGCAAAGACTCAAAAAGATTCAAAGGTTACGTTGCATTGCATTTTGAGTTCCAACTATTAGATTCGTTAGGTTACAATTACAATTTTATTGAGTTTAATATAAACATTTGGGATATATTATGTTTCTTTGCAAAATTGATAGGTATTATATGTTTAGCTTTATTTTTTTGTTAAATTATTGAATACTAAATATAATATACACAACATAAATTAAAAATATTATATAATATCAAAACGTGTCCTAACGTGTCGAAATTTAACATTTTTTACAATTCCCGGGGGAGAGGCCCCAAAAGAAAAAAAATCAGCTCGATCCGGATCAACCAACGGAAGATTTGAAAGCCAATCTGCGCAACAGTTTCCTTCTCTATACGAGTGTTGAACCTTAACAATCCAGTCTTTATCCATCCATGCCTGTATGCGAGCAACAAGATGAGACTCAGAGGCTGGCCCACCCCTTGAGTTGAGCCAGGTGACAGCTGTTTTAGAGTCACTTTCAATAATAACTTTTCTCCAACCACCTTCTCAAGCCATCTGAATGCCCTTCAAAATACCCCATAACTCTACTACTATGGCACTGCAATGACCAACTCTATAGCAGAAACCATTGAGCCAATTCCTGCACAATCCCTAATCACACCTCCACAAGCAGCCAAACCCGGATTACCTTTGGCCGCACCATCAATATTCACTTTAACCCACCCTTCATCCAGAAATTTCCAAGGAACCAAAATTTCCTTCGAAATCGCAGCAGCATCCCCATAATTAATCTGTGTAGAAGCCTCCCAAATATCCTTGGATTGCCTTAAGATCAAATTATAGTCATAAGCATTATAAGGGCTGATACTGTTATGCATTAATTCATTACGCCATTTTCACGAAAGCCAAACAGTGACAGCAAACAAGATATTCTAAGGTACACCCCTTTCATCCACACTCTTGACCTGAAGATTAGATAATACCCAATCATCCTCTGACAGAGAATAGAAAGAAAGACAAAATTTGCTAGCCTGTAATCTCTGCCAAAGAAGCCGAATACTACCACAATCTCTAAACACATGTAACAAATTCTCTTCCTCCTTCTTACACAGCACACGCAAAGGATTACCCATATTCATAGTAGCAAGCCTTTTCATTGTGTACTTTACTAAATAATACCTGATTTTTTTATTAATATATGATTAAAATATTTTACTTTTCTTCTAAAGTAATCTGCAACAATAAAAATCCAAATTGAAGTAAATATAAAGATTCGGTTCAATTTCAATGTTCTTTACACATAAGGAAAATAAAATCAATTAAGTAGAACAACATCACCTTTATCTCCAACTAGGTGGCAAGAGAATCCAAATGAAAAAAATGAAAATAAATTGAGGGGGAAAATGATAAAAATAAAATTAAAAAATATAAATAATGCTACAAATGAAAATATAGCAATAAACAATTAAAAAAATAAAATAAATAAATAAATTTTAAATTAATTATTAAATCAACACAAAATTAGAAAAAATTTATCCTAATAGCTGTCATTCAAATTGCGACCTTTCATAGTTTTATAAATATGAAAGGCTTTTTCAGTTCATTTTCTTCCATCTTTCGTACCACACTGTGTGTGATTATTCAACCATTCTATTGAATTAAATGCGTTCTTAGTTCTTACTAATTACTATAATAGTTCCGTCTATAGCAATAAAAGTAATATGTCTTATCCTATATAAAATAATTATCCATATTGTTTAGACACCAAAGAGAAGACAAATATTATCTTCAAAAAAATAGTCTTAATTAGTTCGGATTTGTTTTCTTATTATTTATATTTTATGATCTTGGGTATGTGATTTTTGTTTTCTTACTTGCTTTTATTGTTGGCTTTAATGTTTCTAGAATGAATGTAGATAAGTTATCTACATTCGCTCTCAAAATGACGTCGTTTTGAGTTGAAAAATTAAAAAATTATAATGAAAAAGACTATTATAACCCTGAAATAAATTATAATTATAAAAATACCTTGATTTTCGCCTCAAAACGACGTCTTTTTGGGCTCACTGTAGATAAGTTATCTACATTGACTGTAGAAAAAGCGAACCCTATTTTTGCAGTTAAGTCAGAAATATTTTTGCCATAAAAAGGTTATTGAGAGAATAAAAAATATAATTTTAATAAATAAAAAAGGTTTTGATCATAATCTACTCATTAATTCTTCATTAGTTTATTTTGATCTTAAAATATTATTAAATAGTTTTTTTTGATATGTTTTTAATTATCTTAAAAAAATGATATTCAAATATTTTTTAAATATTTAAATTTAATTATTTGAACATCATATTTTAAAAGTATTTTTCAATCAAACTTGGGATAGGTTATACTTACTACCTACTTTTCTTACTATCTCTTACTACCAAATCTTAACCGTTGATTTCCGTCAATCTAATGGTTATAATTTATTGTAAATTAATAATTAATTAATAAATATGACCCCATAAATTATAACCGTTAGATTGACGGAAATTAACGATTAAGATTTGGTAGCAAGAGGTTGTAAGAAAAATAGGTAGTAAGTATAACCTTTCCCAACAAACTTATGTCAAAATTTATTTTAAAAAAAATTCTTTAACACTATCAATTTTTTTTGGTACACAGCATTTTAATTTATCTGGACATCATCAATCTTAAATGTTTGTGACATTGAAATACTGTTTACAAATATTTTTTATATTTTTAAAATTTAATAAGCTTATTAAATATTGTAATTACAACTTTCAATAGTCAATACAGATTTATATATTTTTAATAATAATATTTTTAATGAATTATTAGAGTAAATAATCAAAACATCTTTCATTATTAATATTCTTTTCAATTTTTTTTGTCCTTGAAAATATCATTTTTTTCTCGTCGTACGTTAATCACTTGAGCCTTTAGATAAGATTAAAATAAAAAATAAGATAGTGAATGTAAATACAAAGACTCCT